>NC_089767.1:17824623-17850503 GCF_040412425.1 Macrobrachium rosenbergii | reverse complement strand
GAACGGTTGACTAAAATCTGAAACTTCAAAACTGGTGGGTTCACCAAAGCGTTCTTAAGCTTCTCAAAAGCTAATTGTTGACTATCACCCCAAACAAACTTAACGTCTTCTCGTAACAAATCTGTCAATGGAGACGCTATTGTAGAAAAATTCCGCACAAAACGGCGAAAGAAACCCAACATACCTAGGAACGAACGAATCTGTTTCCTGGTTTTGGGAACTGGAAAATTCACAATGGCTTTAACTTTCTCATCATTCACTCTGACTCCCTCTTTAGAGATAACATGTCCTAAATAGACAATTTTTCTCTTCAGAAACTCACATTTGGCTAATTTGACCTTTAATCCAGCGAACCGTAATCGCTTGAGGACTTCTTTTAACACCTTTAGATGTTCTTCAATTGTATCTGTGCATATGAGAATGTCATCCATGTACACAAACACCGACTTTCCTAACAAGCCATGAAGTACTGTGTTAACCAGTCTAGTAAATGTTATTGGGACCCTTGTAATCCAAAAAAAGGCATCCTATTAAACTCCTGTAATGTCCCTTTGGTACCGAAAATGCTGTATATTTACGGCTACTCTCACAAAGGGGAACCTGTAAAAACCCTTGCATAAGATCTATAGATGAATATGTATTCTTGCCACCGATCTCAACAAACAAATCAGGCAAACAAGCTACAGGATATCTATCTGGGCATGTTTTTTCATTCAATTTACGAAAATCTACACAAACTCTGATACTACCGTCTTTCTTAGGAACTGCAAGCAAAGGAAAATTAAATGGAGAATTGGACGACCTAATAATGCCTTCCGACTCCCACCTCTGAACTTCTTTTTCTACTTCTTCTCTGATCTTAAAAGGAATTCGATATGCTGGAATATATATGGGATTTGTACCCTTTTCTAGGCGGATTGAATGTTCTAAAACATCTGTAACTCCTAATTTATCTCCCTTCAAAGCAATGATATCTAGATATTCTTTCAACACTTTCTCTACTTTATCTGAATATTCAGGATAATCAACTTTAGCCAAATGTTCATGCAGAACCTGACTTCGAACTGTTGCTCCTCGTTAGGAAACATATTCCCGTCTCCACAAAAACTCACTAATTTATTTTCTTCATTAAACTCTTCAAAATCAATTACATAAGTACCCTTGTGATATTTTTTCACTGAGTCTTGATAGCTAACTAATTCTACTGAAGTCACGCCTGCGACTGAGACTTCATTTACTGACACCGTACTCACAACGTCTTTGAATTTCTCAGGTTCCCTCAACAACGCACACTTGAGAAGGAAACTTTTTCTCTTTCAGCGACACTTTAACCAATGTAGGAACTCGCAGTTGCAAATCAATATCTTCCAACAAAAATCCTTTGAAAGATCTTTGCGGAATATCTTCACTCTCTAATGAATGTGTTACACGTGTCTCAGACTGTGACTTAGGTTTCTCACAAGTTTTTTTCCCTGTGTATATATGGAACAAAACAACCTGACTCACCTATTGTAATCCCTGAACTCCCGTAAGAATGTTGATGTTATGTCGCATGCAAGAAGGGTGTCCTAGCAAAACCATTTCACCTAAGGCTAATCCTTCTATGACCAAAAATGATTCTACTATTGTCTTTCCGCCGATACAAAGCGTAAGAAATGACGAACCTAAAATATTCAGTTTCCTCGCTTGTACATCACACACTGTCTCACTAGAAGGGACTAATTTGCACTCTGGAAACTTCGAGTGAAAAAGGTCAGCATTTACTAAGTTAACTGAGCTACCAGAATCAATGAAAATAGAAATTTCACTGCCATTAGAGAATCCACGTACAATCGGCCTAGGTTCTAGTGACTCTAAGGCCTGATTGCTCATTATCCTGTGTCCGTTTTCGAACTTATCTTGTGAAAATTCTGCTGTTCCTTTGTGTATCTAGAACTTGCATCATGTGGAATTCTCCTGTCATATCTAGAAAAACCTCCCCGTGACTTCCCTGAATATTCTCTATTCTTTGTGGCTGGGCAAAATCTCCATCCATGGTCTGAAGATTTGCAAGCTGAACAATATCTCACTCTGCAATTTAATTTACTATGTCCTAGTTTATCACAATTAAAACAACGTATCGTTGTGACTGATCTCTCTGGAATTTTCTTCGATTCTACTCGTGCACATGTCTTCGCTGTTGCATCATTTCCTGAATGCGAGTACTATCATTATTCTGTGGTTTCAAAACCGCAGCTGACATCTTTGCACCTCCTGTACAAAACTACTGTCCAGTGTCGGGCATTTTGATAGATTTTTATTAATCTGTGCAAACAAAGAGGATTCGTCTGTATCCTGATCAATTCTCTTATCAAAACTATCTACAATTACATCTGGGACCGACGTTAAAAGGCAAGCAAAGTGTAACAATCTTTCAAAATTATCTAAGGAGATATTATTTCCAGTTACCCATGGAGAGCCTGTTATAGATTTCTTTAACTCACCTACTGCATCAAATAAATTCGCACTGTATGTGACCAGTGAATCATTGCCTTTCTTTATTTTGAGAAACTCTCGCAAATTCCGAACTGCACATTCACGTTGAACTCCGCCATAAGTAGCTCGTAGAAATTTCTGCAGTTCATTCCAAGTTTTACACCTTCTGAACCCGAAACTGCGTGCTCGTTTCCCAATATCTCCTTTATCTAAATCCAGAAATGATTTAGCCTCTGTTAAAGCTTCAGTGCCATTCGTAATTTTCTTGGAATTCAGATAATTGTTCACTGACTCAATGAAAGTTTCTATATTTTGGGTTGGCTTCCCGTCAACTAACCATTTAAAATTAGTAATTCCCGCGCTAACGCTCGTCACTTTATGCACCACAACTGATTGGGATGTGCTTGCTGCATCGTCCGGCATTTTGTAAGTGATTATACGCCCTGAGTGTAACAACATAAAAAAAAACCAAAAAGAACACTAGAGAAAGGTAAAAGTTACCCCTCTAAAAGAAGAACAGAAAACGGAGTTCTGCGCAACTTACGAGAATGGGGTACTCTACCAATTTGAACAGAAAACGGAGCACTTATCACCGTGACTTGCTAACAGAAAACAGAGCTATGTGCAACCTGTGACGTCACCATCTCGAAGACGAAGCAGAAAAAAACAAGCGTGATTTTTGTTGAATCACCACTTTGCATAATTGACTCACAATCGCCACTAATCACACTTATTTGGGTATTTTGTTAACCCCAAAATTGCTCTAGAGATCATCCAGATCTATTTCACAACTCCCCACTCCCAATACTCGAATAGAGACGGAAAAAAAAGATTCCCCGTATTAGTGCGTAATCACCCGTGTATACACGTAATCACGACCCACTCAGTCATTCAACACTGACTCGTCGCCTTAGGTGAGGTCGCCTATGCCTTGGGCATCAACGTTACCAATTAGTCTATTAGCAATCTCCCTCTTTCGCTAACCCCAATTAAGACCATTAAAGACATGGGACACCACTCGCTGCCACCATTAAAATCTGTTACAGGGAACAGAATCAACACTTTTTTGAAAGTGTACGTAGCGTAATCTTAGCGATCTTCTTCAGGAAAAGACGTGAAAAGGTTCAACCCATGATCACACTCGCATCTTTTCTTCCCCTCTCTCTCTCTCTCTCTCTCTCTCTCTCTCTCTCTCTCTCTCTCTCTCTCTCTCTCTCTCTCTCTCTCTCACTCATTCCCTCATTCTCAAAGCATCTAAATGGACTATTTAAAGAAACACAATCGTTCTTACAAAAATAGGTTTATTATTCAAATAACCCAACAAGAAATGAATAAAACAAAGCAAAGATTAAAATGCATAATAAAGGAATTATCGAGTCAGATAACTAAACTCTAAACTGCAAAGCACTTCTGATTAAAGAAGTCTCATTATGGCTAATAGCCTGGAAATCCCCAAAATCACACATACTCACAAATCAATAAATAAAAGTCATGTAAAAAAAACAGTCTACCACAATTCCACAGACATCTGTCGAAAGAATTAAACATGATAGAAAACTCCCAAAAATATATGAAATGCAAAACACAATAATGGAAAGTGTAAAAGGCATAGCCAAGATATGGCAAACGTAACACAACCAAAATAATAATATGAAAGAGGTATGAATATTCATATTAAATTTCCCACACCAGTTCAAAAGTTCATAATGATTAGAAAGTCATGGTAAAAATCACAAGTTCAATTTTCTCCCATAAAAACAGAGATTTGAGACTCTACCTTATCTGCCGATTTTCAAAGCCTGGAACCACTCCAAAGCTATGACTGGACAACTGCAGTTCTATCACGTTAATGAACGATCAAACTCACTTTTAGGGCAGATTTTGGCATAATCTAGATCAAAGTAACGCACATACTCACGAATATACATAACACTTCGGAGATCACCTGATCGCCAATATTGCTGAGCTTCTTGCGCAGAGAGCTGAGGAATCAAACTATTTGCTGAATACAAAGACTTTACATCAAGTCTCTCGCCCTAGTTCACTCTCGCTCCCAAAAATTCTTTCATCACACCTTAAAGCATTGAAGCTATGAAATGCATATATGTGTTCTTTAAATATATACATACATATATATATATATATATATATATATATATATATACTGTACATATATACATGCATGTGTATATATATATATATATATATATATATATATATATATATATATATATATATATATATATATATATATATGTGTGTGTGTGTGTGTGTGTGTGTGTGTGTGTACATATATACATATAATTTGTTGTAGAGCCTGGAGTGTTTCTTTTTCTTACTGGCCCATTATATTCTAAAATAGCCTTCCTCGGCAACATACATCCTTTGCATATTTTCCATGCAAATATGGACTCTTTATGGAAATAATAATAATAATAATAATAATAATAATAATAATAATAATAATAATAATAATAATAATAATAATAATAATAATATAAAAAGCAACAATAATAATAATAATAGTAATAAATACATGCATTCCATTTCTAGGTAAGAGGTGCGGATGAAGTTTACTTTACCATTTACCAAACATTTCTTTATTTCCGCACATCAATAGCTGATAGTAAAAGCTTGTTGTCTTCATTTGGATAGTTGAGTAATTTCTAATAAAATCCTTAAAATGCATAACTAACATAGCATAGAGGTATAGTCTCCATCAGAGGAGATCTATGATCATTCTCCCTGTAGCCCTTAATTTCTTCTTGGCCAAAGATGATAACAGCTCATCCACTTAAAATCATTCTGTGCTTGAGTATAATAATTCCTTGCCGAAATATAATAATGCCTCTTGCATACTGAATTGCCGTCCGAAAAAAATTTTGTTGTTATATGTTGTAATATATCAAGGCAAATTTAGGATGCATCCGTTGTATTTCAAGTGTGAACTCCTGCATATTCATGAAAGAAAACATCGCATGTTTTTGTTCCTCTAACAAGTACCCGTTGCTTTTTGTGTATTCGTAAATTATGCTTATCACTTTGGGCTTCAAAATTTACAACGGTCTTTGCAAGGAATACCAGAAAAAACAATGCGGTTATTCATCAATTAATTTTTTAAAAACATGGTTTGTAAATGTACCAACCGAATGCAGTTAAAATGTTGGCATGAAAACAACACAAGTATTTTACTTGCAGAAGAAAATGAGGAAATATATATTAGTGAATGAGCACCGTTTCACGTCTAATGGTCAATATTTTGAAGCTGTTTGTTGACTAGTAAGTCTCCTGAGTTTGTTATAATAGCAAAATGTATTAGTAGATCATCATAACAAAACTTTCTGAGAAAACGTCAATCATAAAACATACAATTATTTTGTGGTAACATTTTTGGGGTACGATCTCACACAATTGATGAACTTACGTTATTTATTAAAGAAAACTAATTTGGTTTCATATTTTCAGAAGTAATTCTGAGAATATGTTGCCTTTAGTGTATAATCCTTATTTTAGATGTTTAAGATCCTACCAAATTTTTGACGATAAGTCATTTGTTAGAATTTCGAAGAAGAGGAAGTAGCAGATTAATTTTTGATGGGCCCATTAAAATATTTTGAATTAACTTTCTTATATTTACCATTCCATTATTATCATTATTATTATTATTTCAGTAGATGAAACCTATTCACATTGAACAAGCACACAGGGGCCACTGACTTGAAATTCAAGCTTCCGAAGAATGTTTGTTTCAACCTCCCACCGCAGACCCCACACTGCAGCAGTAACAGATTATGATACATAGCCGGTGTTTTTTGATCACCCTGTGGGAGACGCGAACCCGCGACATTTGAGTGGCATGCCACGTCACTAACCACTATACCAGCGGACCAGCATTGCGATGAACGTGTAATCTTTTACACATGCAAGAAATCTGTTATATAAAAACAATATAATATGTTGTAAACCTGATAAGGTTTGTTAAAATGTTCAGGTACCGAGGTTAAAATTTAGTATGAAATTTTCGAAGAGCTTTTTTTTTTTTTATAAAGGAACATCTTCCCTAATGTCTTTATGAATCACAAAATCTCAACGCGAAAGGACCGTGTAGTAAATAAAATGAATGAGTTAGGATACAACTGCAAACATGAAAGAACATAAGTGTCTGCTGTCTTTTCACTTTTGATGGTTCTGGCGTGTTTCTTAAAGATATGAATATTGCATTCTTTATAAAACTACGCAACGCAGAAATAAGATGCAGGGTGCGTCGATCTCTCGGAGTCAACAAAACAAAAACAAGTAAAAAATGCGCCGAAGTTTGTTCGGCTCAATCGAGTTTTCTGTATAGCGTATAGTGCTATATGAAACTCTCAGCCACTGCCCATGAAAACTCTCAGCCGGCCTTGGTGGCCTGTATTGTTGCAGTGCCAGACGCACGATCATGGCTAACTTTAAACGTAAACAAAATAAAAACTACTGAGGCTAGAGGGCTGCAATTTGGTAAGTTTGATGATTGGAGAGTGGATGATCAACATACCAGTTTGCAGCCCTCTACCCTCAGTAGTTTTTAAGATCTGAGGGCGGATAGAAAAAGTGCGGACGGACAGACTTAGCCCTCTCAGTAGTTTGCTTTTTCAGAAAACTAAAATATGCGAAAGCACCATAAACATAATGGCAATATCATGACGGCCACAGGCAGCCTCATGCCTCACGCTTGAAGAATATCTCCTACGCACTCGGGTCCTTTGTACAGTATGTAAAAACGATTATATTCTCTCTCTCTCTCTCTCTCTCTCTCTCTCTCTCTCTCTCTCTCTCTCTCTCTCTCTCTTCAGTCCATTGTTTGCTTATGTTGAAAGAGAAAAATCGATTAACGGACAAAGAATGAGAGTATTTTTGGGAAGAGAGGAATATGATTCAGATAGTCAAGAAAGAAAAAAAAAAAAACAATGTCTTCAATTTAAATCTGTTTCAACTGACCGTAGAAAAAAAGCAATCATCAACTGTTAAGCTTTAAGCTTTTTTATAAAAACCTTCAAGTTTTTATGAAAAAATTATCGGTTTATTAAGAGAATGATTTATTCTTACGTTGAAGATTAGTGAAATGTACAGGCCAGTGAGACGCGCTGCCTAATCCCATTTTCTATGCTAAGCCTGAAGAAAACAAGAATAAGAAAGAGAAGGCTAGGGGAAATTGAGTCACGAAAGAAGCAACGGACCTGCCTTTTAAAGGAACCAAATTTTCAAGAATCAGAAGAAGCAGAGACTGGAAGAAAAACCCAAAGCTTAACAGTTGATGAAAGGGGACAGTCAGTGATGTCTAAAATTTCTGGATTATCAGGAGGAGGAATTCCTTCTTGAGCTTAACGGAACTGTAGCTAGAGGAAAGAAGTAAAGAAAACCACATTATGATGAGAGGTATGTAATCAAAAGATACTATTTACTCTAAAATTAACTTTGTGTCTACTGCTATTTCCGTCAGTGATCCCAGTTTCGTTCCATCTCTCAGTTCTCATCAGCTCAGCCAGAAGGTGGTTTCACTTTACCTTCTTTTCTCCAGGTAAAATCTCGTGTAGCATTCCGTTGAGCTCATAGAGAATGTTTCTTCTTCTCAGGCGGCCTCATAACATCCAGTAGGTAGCCTCCTCCTACTGAGCAGAAGGATTCAGTCGTCATATAGATCTCCCCATATGCATCGTCAGAGATGTGTTTGTGCGTAAGTGAATGTGACAATGCTTCAACTAAGCTGTTTGTGTATTTGGATTCGAGTATGTGGCAATATGCAATGATTATATAATTCCGGCATTGTAACTGAAGGCTATATTTCAATTACGTAAGCAACTGATTCAGTTTCAATGGGAATCCTGTCAGTCTGACCCTTAATCAAACTGTATAAGGAATCAAAATTGTATATTCTGCTTTGATATCATTAACAACGCGGATAAAAATCATCTCTGAAGCATGGACTAACTACCGAAGTCTTTGCATTTACCTGTTACTGAATCCCGATGCTGGAATTACCTGTACAAATGATAAAATTGTTTTAGGATGGGAAGAACTCATGAGGTACAATGATGGGTTCTGAAATTATTCAGGAAATAACGTCAGTGGTTACCAATAAAGTATAAAGCAGTATAAGAAAGCTTTTTATAGAAAGTGTGATGATCTTGAGTTCAAAAATATTAATGAAATCGGTGCCCTAATGGTACTTTTTCTTTGCCTTTTTCTGCTTATAGAATATTAAATAGGTTGTTTACAAAACGGGATTTCTGGTATGATACACTTGGTGACGTTTCACCCGAATTAAATATTAAGAATCAATTGTGTATATATAATTTTAACGACTTATTTCTGAATAGAAATATGAAAGTTTATACGTTTATCTAAAGAATACATTGTGTGCCTCACAATGAGAGACATTAAACCATATATATATATATATGCATATATATATTATATATATATATATATATATATATATATATATATATATATATATATATATATATATATATATATATATATATATATATATATATATATATGTATATATATATATGTATATGAATGAAATTTTATCACATCACCATGATTCATATACAAGCATTAATACAAAAGTCCTTTAATATCAATTCGCTCTACCTCGGAAATAATATATTTTTTCATATATGTTACCGAAGGGAAATTTTTAGTTGATAATAAGTTCGTCGTCCGTGAACCAGCGAAGGACAAGAACTCAGGACTACAGTTAAGGCGTCACTGTAGTCCTGAGTTCTTGTCCTTCGCTGGTCAAGCCCACGGGACGACGAACTTATTATCAACTAAAAAATTCCCTTCATTAACATATATGAAAATATATTATTTTCGAGGTAGAGCGAATTGGGTATTAAAGGACGTTTGTAGCTTAATGCTTATATATTTACTTATGAAACTGACAGATTTGTGGTAGTTTCTAGCATCAATAGAACGAATCCAATCAACTACGACCGAGGAGAGAGAGAGAGAGAGAGAGAGAGAGAGAGAGAGAGAGAGAGAGAGAGAGAGAGAGAGAGAGAGAGAGAAATAATTTGTACTGGTCCCCCTATTAGTTTTCATTGGTCTAGAATCTAGATGATTTCCACAAGGGAATCTTTATAGTTAAAATTCTGTAACAAAAATGATCTATATGTCTTCAAATATTTTTTATCTAAAGACAAGTTTCTGCCTGTTTAATTTAATCTTTTCAAAACGATCGTTCACATGGATTGAAGCCTGGAAATCTGATTCTAGCAACTGATTCAAATTACACTGCAGTTTTTAGTTTTCTGTAAAGAAAACTATTGTGCTGACTGTCCGTCGGCACTTTTGTCTGTCCGCACGTTTTCTGTCCGCCCTCAGAACTTAAAAACTACTGAGGCTAGAGGGCTGCAAATTGGTATGTTGATCATCCTCCCTCCAGTCATCTACCATACCAAATTGCAGCCCTCTAGCCTCAGTATTTTTTTATTTTATTTTATTTAAGGTTTAAATTAGCCACGATATAGGACAGGCCACCACCGGGCCATGGTTAAAGTTTCATGGGCCACAGAAAACTCGGTTGTGCCGAAGAAACTTCGGCGTATTTTTTACTTGTTGTACATGCTTCAACCATTTCATTTACTTTAATAAATTTGTCTTTTCCTCAACCTTTTTGTTTTCCATTAAAATGCTTTTACCATGCCTAGATAGTTATATTTTGAGATAACACCACTTTTGTTTCAGGCTTTGCTTAATTGTAATTCGGTACTTCATGACATATAGCCATTCCTTAAGAAATATTGTCAGTTAAGATCCTGAAAACATTAATGCAATTGTTATTCCAACAACTATTACATAATCTAATCCCTGACTATACATATACCGTACCTCGCATGCATTCATCAGTTATATTAATTAGTAAGGGAAGGGTGGGTGAGAGACAGAAGATATAGGAGCAATTTACAAGTTAAGGAAAATTTATCTTGAATAAAATATTAATGGCAGCAGGAGGGAAATGCATTTTTCATGTAGGCGTTTGGGATAAATGGAAAGAGTTACGGTGGGATGACAAGAGAGGTCATTTATAAAATGTACGAAGCAATGGAAGTTGCAAACGCCCTGTAGATAATCTGGATAAGAATGGTATGGTAGGAGAATTGGGAAGGTCGGAGTAATATTTGCAAGTTGCGTGAGAATGAAAGGGAAGATTGGAAGCTATTGTAATGGGATTTTTCTTAGCAACTTATGCTTAAGTTTAAGGAGTGAGACCATGAAGATGTAAGAGAAGTTAGCGTAGACAGTGACTCTGATTAGTGTTTATTGAGATTAATCATTACGCAAAGAGAATGAATGGCGAGAGTTTCTATAGTTTCGAAGTGTCGAGAAGTAGGAGATTTGGAATCAGAAAGTCCTTGTTAGATGATGCGAAAGATGTCTTCCTGTTGAAGAACATTAAAAATACAGGAAGTGAGAAAGTGTACAAAACAAAAGTAAATGACTGCTTATGGCTGGAGAATATTACATTTGGGTAATTGAAGACGATAATGTTTTAAAGTTTTCCTTGAACCAGCAACCAAAGAATAAAATATGACAATGAACGTTGACGTGCTTTCTCGAGTGTTGCCTCCTATTAGCGAATAAACCCTCCATCTAATCTCCCACCACACATGCGCAGACATATCTACAGACTCTCTCTCTCTCTCTCTCTCTCTCTCTCTCTCTCTCTCTCTCTATATATATATATATATATATATATATATATATATATATATATATATATATATATATATATATATATATATATATATATATATATATATATATATATATATATATATATAATATATATATATATATATATATATATATATATATATATATATATATGTGTGTATGTATATGTATATACATTTTCACCTTTTCGAGGGGGTGACACCACGGAGGGAAACTTTCTGGTTTCTCAGCAAATCTTCATTGATATGGAGGCAAACTAATGCTCTCTTTCAGTGAAGCGTGCCATATTGTCTCGTGCGTTACAATCTTTCCATTAAATCAGACAAAATGTGAAAATCCCAAGAAAAACACTGAAACCTTCTCATCCACAACACTCCTGCATCCATTGACAGTGCACTTACACTCTCCCTTTCTAAATTATATACTGTTTTTAAATAATAAATACATGTCATCGGCAGTGAAGCATATCTTTCAACTTGGAAGCCCAACGCAAGGTACCACATCCAGCTGCTGCCCACACCTGACCATCACAAGCTGTTGACAATATTGGAGCTGAAGACAAGCTGTCGCTCTCCCTCCGCGTCACTGTGGTTGACGGGAACTACGCAAAAGGGGTCGCCACATAACAGTCAGCGGACCCAAATCAACCCCTCCAAGAGCGACATCTTCGGCAGCTTTAAAGGGGAGGGTGTCAGTCCAAACGCCTCCTTTCACCCCAGGAAATATCCAAACTGGATTCTCAACCGATTACCCCAGTCCTATTACCCCGGCTGCGCGGCCAAAGCCCACCGTGTAGCACAACCTCTGGTGGCGGAATCAAATTCCAGGAACGCGTTCCTCACTCGCCTCGTCGCGGTGCGGCTAACCACCAGGTTGTAGTAGATACGGCAGGCCAAATTGGAAGGCTCGCTTTGTAGGGCACTACCCCCTTCCTCTCGGCTAATTAACACTGATGGTGGAAACATCACCCGTTCGCTCAGTATACATATTATAAATATATATATATATATATATATATATATATATATATATATATATATATATATATATATATATATATATATATATATATATATATAATGTCAGATTCGAACTATGGCGTAACAACATTCACGTAATGAACGCCAAATTTTCGATTGTCCAATACTTGTGGATAGGATTTTCACCAGAAGTCTTCGAATTCCCAAGTAGAAATTTAACGCTTCGTGAGCAAAGGAGGGTTTCTGTCATATCATTTCTTTTTCCGAAATTCGAATAATATACCTTAGGCTATGGTATATTAGATGCCCAGAGGAAGGACAACATTTTAAGCCTGTGGAAGCCTGAATGATGGTGATGTGATCAAGCTCAGTGGCCAGGTTCCCAGACTGTTTTTTGAGGCAGCTCAGAAAGTGTCCACGAGAGACCCTCTTGACCACATTAAAAATGTGTGTACACTTTCCGATTGAAAAGGTAAAGGCTGAGGATGGAGAGCGCTCATTCACAGTGACATAAACGAACTACTTGGCAAGGTTTTTTTTTTCAGGACTGATAGAACTGTTCTGTATTTTGTTTTTACTAATCTCATAACGGTTTCTTGTTTATGCTCAATTATTTTCCCTTTCTCTAAAATTCTCATTTCTTGGGAGCTGTCTCGATATTCACGTCAGTTTCTTTTGTAGCAGGATTTTGGCTGATCTTTTAAGTTGTTCACAGTTTCTTGTTTTTGATATCTTATACCATAGGCTTTTAATATCTTGAATATTCTACCCACATCTTATATTACACAAAATAACCCATGTTTACGGCAAAATTCAAAGAAATATTAACTGGCAGCATGAACATAAAGAATATTAGGAATATAAAGATCAGACGAAAAGTTCTGAATTAGGAATAAATCAATTTAATTGACAAATCAGGTAATATTTTCTCGTGTCATGATAGGCCACATTCCATTTGTTACACATATATGGAGCCCGTGAGTCAACACTAGAGTTGGAAACGACGTCAGAAGGATTTATTACTTCGTAACTGTCCTGAGATTGCTTTAATGGTGTAGTCGTTGAATTGTAAATAGGTTTTGTGTGAATTAATTCCCCCAAGTTGAAATATAAACATCCGGTTTTATTTCTAAACCTCTTGGAAAGTCTTCTCGCACCTGCAGTGCATTGACAGAACGACACTTTCAACAAGGTCTCCTACGAATGTTTACGGTCGATTAATTTAATGGTGTTGCCACTCCATTTAATGGGTCAATCTTACAGCGCCCTTACTTCAGGTTTTAGTACCCTTTCTCCGGTTCTGTCTCTCTCTGGATTCTGAATATCGCTTCTGCATTGCTTAGTTTTTCATTTCACTTGATTTGGTTATTTTTCTAAGCAGTGTAGAAAGTTGTTCAATTCAAGTGCTTCAATGTCATATCATTGCTATCGTTGTCAGAACATATTAAATGATTCCAAATATGTCTAGGGCAATGTATGAGAAGATACTTTTAACTCTATCAGTAACGGCCAATTACATAAATATACTGAAATGAAAAGAAGAAAATTCATATATATATATATATATATATATATATATATATATATATATATATATATATATATATATATATATATATATATATAATTGAGCAATTTATCTATTTTCCTGTATTCTTATAGCTGCATTTCCTCATTGTATCAAACACTGTTGTATTTATTCTCCCTACCTTGCAGATTCAGTGACCGAATTCTAGAATTCCACTCAATTTCATATACCCGTTCAACTTCCATATCTTTAACCCTTGCCTCATCTTTCATTCATTTACCCCTTGTATGCCTTCAAACTTGCTTCTTACCAAAGTAGACGCCTTAATGACCCTTCCTATCCAACATAAACGTCCACCTACTTGAACATCTGTTTCAAGGAAATAATGATCAGATATACCTCAGTCACTCTTCTCACCATTACAGCCATCAGCTGGGTCTTCTCTCTCTCAGATCCAACACATAGCCTGACTGCTTACTTTATTATATAAGAAATATATATTTCTGGCAATCAGTGCTCAACCAGGTTTCCTGCCTATCCTGGTTTCCCTTATAATTAATAAGATATAGTCCCAACGGATAAAAGATATAACTTAGATAAGGGGCGATGGAAACAATTGCTTAATCTAATATGTTTATGTATTTTGTAATATGCAATAAAAGAGAGATACAGGGTATATCTGGCATTTATTAAGGTCAGTCAGCAAACGTCTGGGCAATTTTAACGATGAAATTCATTCAATATCAGGTTAATTTCGACCGTTTATGACTTTTAATACAAGAATTTTCATGTCTCCCCAATGGAAAAATTCGCTGGAAATCTCAACGCATTAAATTTTGCAGAAAGACCCGAATTATGCAAAGCTCTTAGTTGATACAGTTTATTCATAAGTCGAGATGACAAAGCTTCTCCTCCGATCACTTTATGCCGTGTGTTATTAATTAAATGTGTTATTTTTAAAAATCTGCTTCTTTTTTCCTGCTTTACATAATGTAATCCAAACGCGAGCAAGAAACAGGTATTGATAATGATTGGTTGTTTTTGAAGTTAGTTGCTCTCAGGACTTATTTCGTAATATCTTGATTTTATGTAAAATGTCAACACTACACATTGACGATTTTTAGTAAAACGTTAATTATCAAACTGTATGTCGGAGAGAGAGAGAGAGAGAGAGAGAGAGAGAGAGAGAGAGAGAGAGAGAGAGAGAGAGAGAGAGGAGTTCCTGAAGAAAATATGATGTTTACTCGTTTAAATCAGTTGTTGGTATCGTACGACTTGCAGTTTATTCTGGACTCTTGTGACGATTTTGTTGTGCATCGAAGTGGCGAAAAAACAATAGGGAATATTCAAAATATCTATATTACTTGATCCTCAGTGACCCTGGTTGGTCACATTAACAAGAATTTAACACACTGCAGTACAATGTCTTGATAATAACTGATCATTTCAAGACAGAGTTTGGACATTGTAAAATTTCTCATTTGAATATCATATTTCAGTGAAAACAGTATCAGCTGACAAAAACAATAATCTGAATTTTGTATGTATGGATGCTGCCGTCTCAAGATTCCTGGGGTACTTTGTAATTTCATATATAAAATGGATATCATTTTAATATCATTTCGTTATGGTCCTATTTTTTTATCTTCATTGCTCTCTCTCTCTCTCTCTCTCTCTCTCTCTCTCTCTCTCTCTCTCTCTCTCTCTTATTTATTTATTTTTGCTTTTCCCTTTTCTATTCTGAGATTACTATGTCCGCCTAGTGTCTTGTGACGGCAGCATTCGCTTATAAGAAATTTCGATTATTGTTTTTGTCGGCTGATATTGTTTTCATTGAAATATGCTTTTCAAAAGAGAAATTTTACAATGTCCAAACTCTGTCTTGTAATGATCTGTTTTCATTAAGATATTTTGCTGTATTTTATGTAAAATACTTGTTGATTTGACATAGAGAAGTAATCTCGCGGCACAGAGGAGTGCGTATTGAAATTCTTTGTAACATTTGCGTTGCGTCAGTTTTCCTGTTTTGTTATGGAAGGCTGAGACAAAAGCTATTGAAATCTCAGCCTTTGGAAACAATTAACCCATGAAATTGTGAAAAAGGCCTTGATTTATTTACCGTTTGGGACTAGATTTTCTTTTTTCAACAACCGAATCAGAACACACTCTTAATCTATTTTCATATTTTTCTTTGAGAGAGTGACTTTAAAAGGGAACTAAGGGGAAGAAGAGGCGGGGTGGGGGGAGGCAACAATTGAATTCTTATTCATAATGTTCAAATGAACTGTAGTATATAGTCACACCAAATGGTGCAATTTTCTGTTCTTTCTTGACGGGTCCCAAAATTTTTTTTTAGGGTAATTGTGCTTTCATGTGAAGGACAGCACATTGTTCCAGAGGTCATGGAATGAATATGGAATGCATATACTCTTTACGAAAAATGCACACTAACATTACTCTTTAGCGTTCAGTAATTGCGTATTCTTGGCTAAACAAAGGGGAGGTTTCATATGTCACCCTTTTCTATTTTCCTGGTTCTTTTACCCGCCTCTATTACCTATGAAATTTTTTTCATCATAGAAACAAAAAAACTTGTCGTCCTGTCATAAAGAAATATATTTGCAGGAGAAAAACTATATCCCTGATTATGATACAACAGACGAACTCATTGAAAAGTGCATCTAATATTCTTGAATGAAAAAAATAGCGCATAAAATAGGAAGGGTGAGGGGCGGGCGGTATTTTTCTTTTAATAAAAAATAAATAGATGTCGAAACACAGAGGTCATTATGGTAATGAGGTTCCATACCAGATTTCCGTGTCTCTTTTCTTTTTGGATCCGCGAATGTTTCTTTTCTTCTCTTTTATTTTAATTCTTTGTTTCCTGCGCCGGACTGATGGACAGTGCAGGTATATGAATAGGTAAGATAAAATGGATTAAATAGGTAGTATCTGTTAACGATCCGCGAAGGATTTTTTCTTGGAGATTGTTCAATGACAAAAGGGAAATTGTGTGAATTTATATATATATATATATATATATATATTATACTGTATATATATGTGTATATATTATATATATATTATATATATATATATATATATATATATATATATATATATATATATATATATATATATATATATTTATATATATATGTATATATATATAAATATAAATATATATATATATATATATATATATATATATATATATATATATATATATATATATATATATATATATATATATATATATATATATATATATATGTATATATATATATATAATATATATATATATATATATATATATATATATTTATATATATATTATTATGATTAGCAAGAATTCGCTAGCAAATTACCTCCCCCTCCTTTGTTGTTGTTGGTTGTTCATTTTACTGCCAGCCGGCGATCGATAGACCATCTGTCTATCGACTTAAAAACAAGGGTTAAAAGATTAAAGGCGCTCCCATTTTTGATAAAGATCTTTCCTTCGAGGCAAAAGTAATCTGGCTTGGGTGTTTCTCTACAGGCCAAAACCTCCCCTGCGGGCAGCAGGTGCAATGAGTCAAAGCATCTGTGTTGGACGCACCCCCGCCCTATAGGAGGGGATAAAAAGCAAAAGCCCACGAGGTCTCGACACACACGGGCTGGAAGATATGGAGTGAACTTGTGAAGACGTCCCCAACACCTGGCCCCATCGATGCCCTTGCATCCTAACCACATGGCCCTTTCCAAAATATACTTTTCCTCGTGCCCTTCGACCGTATTCCTCGAGCCCCACACGCCATTGCTTGGGTTTCGAGTCCCCATCGCCTTGCCCCTTTACGGAAGCCCTAGCATCTCACCACGTGGAAGAAACTCGTCCTCGGAAATCGCAAGTCATCCACGGACCGCCTTCTCTACGCCCCTCGGAAAATCTGCTAAGGTAAAGTGCCCTGGAAGAGCCCCATTTCAGTCACGCTTTTGTCTCGTAATATTTTCTTAAAGAGAAAGCCAGAAATCTCCCTTGTCTAATGTCCGTGCGCCTCTTGCATCGGCAGTATTAATTCTTTATTACTCCTTTGGCACCCTCAGTGCAGCCTCGAATTCATTATTCTTTTGTCTATTTTCATTACTGGCATATAATGTGCATATCTCATTTCAGAGGATCCTATTTCGTGGAAGCTTCTCGGACCGTGTCTGAATCCCCAGTTTCATTCAATCCCGTAGGAATCTCCTTCAGGATAGTAATCTACTTGAGTTCCTCTTTCCCGTACTGATATCATTTATGTAAATACACTCCTTTAAATTTGCCCACGTGTTTTACGTGTATTTCCCTCAGTAACAAGAGCCCTATGCTCATATGAAATTCTCCTTTGTTTTCCTCTTTTTTACGTTTTCCGTACCCACGAAGTCAGAATCACAAGGCTAAATTAACTTAAATTGTTGCTACCTGTCTCACAGAGCATATTTCAAAACTAAAACCACGGAAAAACGTAAAAATGGCGACCTGGCCATAGATCTCGTTTTGCAGTTGCAGTTCCCTAGTGTTGCTTTATTGCATTTGCAACTTGCCAGATCAGCTATTAGCAAAGCTAAGCTGGAGTACGAGACAATTACGAACCTTATGTGTAAAACCAGCACACAGATCCAGAAAATTCCACGTAAGTAATGTGTTTATCTTAGCAAAAACCCTTTTACAATCGTGACTGTTCCTAGGAATTAAAAATAGGGACGCATGTATTCACTGAGAGAAAAGAACCGCCGTATTAGATTCGTTAATGCATGCCTTTCAGGATAGGTAGGTAGGAAATAACCAGTGCTAACCATCCTTTGCTTCGAGGAATAGTGCGAAAATTCCTCTGTGTTAAAATCTTTGCCATATTCTTGCTTGAGGAATAGTGCGAAAAAATTCCTCTGTGATAAATTTTACTTCGCATTTCGAATTAGCGAACTGTTATTTAGGCGCGACTAAATTCCCACGTGGGACACGACGAAGTCAGCTTGCATTGCTGAAAATTCTCTCAGTGTAGTTAGTATTCGTTAGGTGTTAGGAAAGCGAAATTTAAACTCCGCTTATAGGGAAAATTACTAGGCGTTGTGTGCTGTTATCCTCTCAGACGACTGGGAAATTCCCGGAATCCCAGACGGTATATATATCGGGTTCATTCACAGAATCTAAAAATAACTCCGGTGTTGGCCAGACGACCTGCACCCCCACCACGCCCATGCCCATGTGTGTAGCATTTTTTCTCTTCCCATTCATTTCCCAGCATACATTTTTCTTTGGGTTTCCCGTTAGTAATTTCTAAGTTCTAAGGGACGAATCGTAATTCCAAGTCCTAAGTGACTCCTAAATTCTACGTCGCACGTGGCAGAATTCCTCCAAATTCCACAAATTCCAAGTCCTAAGTGACTCCTAAAATTCTACGTCGCACGTGGCGAGAATTCCTCCAAATTCCACAAATTCCAGTCCTCAGAGACTCCTAAAATTCTAAAATCGCACGTGTGGCGAGAATTTCTCCAAATTCAGTCCTTAGAGACTCCTAAAATTCTACGTCGCACGTGGCGAGAATTACTCCAAATTCCAGTCCTCAGAGACTCCTAAAATTCTACGTGCAATGGCGAGAATTTCTCCAAACTCCAGTCCTCAGAGACTCCTAAAATTCTACGTTAAGCACGTGGCGAAATTTCTCCAAATTCCAGTCCTCAGAGACTCATACAAAAATTCTACGTCACACGTGGCGAGAATTTCTCATTCTGCGGAACCCAAAATCAAGTCCTTTTGAGACATTATATAGTGTAGTTCACACACATCTAAGCCCTTACGGGACTGATCATTCTAGTTCGTTAGAACAACTCCTTAACTTCACGCTACAGCCGGCCAAGTCCGAGCGTGACAAAATCCAACTCACGTCTTCCGAGGGCGCATATTGAGACTTCGTTCTTAAGAACAACCACGTCTTTTCAAGACACATCCAATTTTAACAAAGAGTCTTTTCAGACATATCCTATACCCATTATTCCAAGATGGCTAATACCAGAGCCCAACAAAACGAGGATTTCAAATTCTACAAAGAATTCGCTAGCAAATTACCTCCCCCCCCCCTCCTTTGTTGTTGTTGGTTGTTCATTTACTGCCAGCCCGCCGATCGATAGACCATCTGTCTATCGACTTAAAAACAAGGGGTTAAAAGATTAAAGGCGCTCCCATTTTTGATAAAGATCTTTCCTTCAGGGCAAAAGTAATCTGGCTTGGGTGTTTCTCTACAGGCAAAACCTCCCCTGCGGGCAGGTGCAATGAGTCAAAGCATCTGTGTTGGACGCACCCCCCGCCCTATAGGAGGATATAAAGCAAAGCCCACGAGGTCTCGACACACACGGGCTGGAAGATATGGAGTGAACTTGTGAAGACGTCCCCAACACCTGGCCCCATCGATGCCCTTGCATCCTAACCACGTGGCCCTTTCCAAAATATACTTTTCCTCGTGCCCTTCGACCGTATTCCTCGAGCCCACACGCCATTGCTTGGGTTTCGAGGAGTCCCCCATCGCCTTGCCCCTTTACGGAAGCCCTAGCATCTCACCACGTGGAAGAAACTCGTCCTCGGAAATGTAAGTCATCCACGGACCGCCTTCTCGCGCCCTCGGAAAATCTGCTAAGGTAAAGTGCCCTGGAAGAGCCCCATTTCAGTCACGCTTTGTCTCGTAATATTTTCTTAAAGAGAAAGCCAGAAATCTCCCTTGTCTAATGTCCGTGCGCCTCTTGCATCGGCAGTATTAATTCTTTATTACTCCTTTGGCACCCTCAGTGCAGCCTCAATTCATTATTCTTTTGTCTATTTTCATTACTGGCATATAATGTGCATATCTCTCATTTCAGAGGGATCCTATTTCGTGGAAGCTTCTCGGACCGTGTCTGGAATCCCCCAGTTTCATTCAATCCCGTAGGAATCTCCTTCAGGATAGTAATCTACTTTGAGTTCCTCTTTCCCGTACTGATATCATTTATGTAAATACACTCCTTTAAATTTGCCCGTGTTTTACGTAATATTTCCCTCAGTAACAAGAGCCCTATGCTCATATGAAATTCTCCTTTGTTTTCCTCTTTTTTACGTTTTCCCGTACCCACGAAGTCAGAATCACAAGGCTAAATTAACTTAAATTGTTGCTACCTGTCTCACAGAGCATATTTCAAACTAAAACCACGGAAAAACGTAAAAATATATATATATATGTAATTGATAGTTATCTTCGGTGGTTCAGTCCTTCAGGTGACTATCACTTATCAGTTATATGATTCCCTTTCCTTATTATTTCCAAGGTAGAGTGAATTCGATATTAAATGACATTTTTAACGTAATTTTTGTGTATAAAAATGTCAAGGTTTATATAATAAAAATTCAGATATATATATACATACATATATATATATATATATATATATATATATATATATATATATATATATATATATATATATATATTTCTCCATCTGTGATGCAGTCTAATAGGCTTTCCACCGGTACTTCTGTTAATTCTCCCTTGTAAGGTGATGAGCAACTTTACTTATAAAATGCAGAAAATTTAGTGGTTTGATTATTAAGGGATTAAGTACATCGATTATAGATGCCGCTAATCGTAGCTTAGCACTACATCCCTTTGCTGATATCGCTGATCGCTAATTTGTGGGAATTTATTGTCACGGATAATGAGAGAGAGAGAGAGAGAGAGAGAGAGAGAGAGAGAGAGAGAGAGAGAGAGAGGAAAAGGGATTATCAAGTCCCCGTGCTGTCTGAGATAATGGAAACAGGTATAGACGGAAGGGGAGAGAGCTTTTTCGTCCAATCGACAAACTGGCTTGAAAAGAAAAGCCGGTAGGTAAGAAATCATTCAGTTATACTCAAGGAAAATATTAAAAAAAAGAACACACACAAATACGACGGAAAAGATGAACCCGGAAGGCGATAGTTTAGCAATAAGGACTAATGATATGGAGGCTACAGACAAAGTCAACATGAAACAGCCTTGAGGTAACCGGGACACAAACTCAGTGATCGTTTTCCCTTCGTCTTTGAAGCCTCTGCAGTTCACCTTTGATGCGGAGAGCCTCAAGCACAATAATGAGGCCAATAGTCGTGACTATGTCTCTCTCTCTCTCTCTCATGTTTCAATCTCAAATGATAGTAATGCTCTGAAGGAAGACGCGCCGATGATTGGGGTAAACCACAATTCGCCCTACGGAGTCAGGTGAGATGTGGAAGGAGGAGGGGAGTAGGAGGAGGGGAGTGGGGGGGAGGGGGAGTGGGAGGAGTCGAGGTGTAGTTGGCGATTATAAGGAAGATGGTGGTTGGTAATTATGCCACAGGGAGGTCATGCTAACGGAATTTCTCTTTTTTAAGACAGACATTTCTTTTTACTTTCTTAACATTTTTCAAAGGCGTTCTAGTAAGAAGTCACACCATAAAGGTTTGCTTACTACTTTTACTAAGGGAGTAAAAAAATCTATAGGAAAATTATACTTTACATTACTCCAGAGATTATGGAATGCATATGGAAAGCATCTACCCTCGTCGAAAATGCACAGTAAGCGTCCTTTAATTGCGTAATCATGGCTGAACAAAGGGAACGTTTCATATGCCGACCTTTGCTATTTTCCCTGGTTCTTTTATCTGTGCCTGTTGCCCGAGAAGTTTTTTCTCGTCATAAAAAAAACAAATACAAAATTAGTCCTCCTCTCAAAGAAATATATTCGCAGGAGAAAAACTATATCCCTGATTATAATACAACAGACGAACTCATTGAAAAGTGCATCTAATATTCTTGAATGAAAAAATAGCACATAAAATAGGAAGGGTGAGGGGCGGGCGCTATTTTCTTTCAGTAAAAACATAAATAGATGGCGAAAAACAGAGGTCATTATGGTAATGAGATTCCATACCTGATTTCCGTGTCTCTGTTCTTTTGGATGCCCGTATTTTCTTCCTCTCTTCTTCTTACTTCATCCTTCTTTGTTTTCTGCGCAGGATTGATGGACGGGGCAGGTATGTGAATAGGTGAGGTAAATGGGGATTAAATAGGCAGTACCTGTTAACGATCCATGAAGGATTTTTCCTTGGAATTTGTTCAACGTCAAAGTGAAATAATGTGCGTGTTTTGGTTTCATTATATATATATATATATATATATATATATATATATATATATATATATATATATATATATATATATATATATATATATATATATATATTATATATATATATACATTATATACACACACACACACACATATATATATATATATATATATATATATATATATATATATATATATATATATATATATGTATGTATATGTACTGTATATATATGTGTGTATGTCCTTTCTAAAAGGATTTACATGAATATTCGTTAATACTTCTTTGTAAGAAGATGAACAGCTTTACTTATGCATCGCAGGAGATTTAGTGTCCTGATTATTAGAGAATTAAGTATATCGATTATAGATGTCGATAAACGTAGCTTACCGCTAGATTCCTATTCTGATATTGCTCAGCATCAGTTTGTGAAAATTTCCGGTAACGGATAATGAGAGAGAGAGAGAGAGAGAGAGAGAGAGAGAGAGAGAGAGAGAGAGAGAGAGAGAGAGAGGGAGAGAGAGATAGAGAGAGAGAGGATTATCAACTTTCAGTGTAGTCTGAGATAATGGAAACGGATAGACGGAAGGGGAGAGAGCCTCTTCGTCCACGTGACAAACTCTGGTTAGGAAGGAAAGGCTGGCACTTAAGAAATCATTCTTTTTGGCAAAGCAAAAATAAAAAATAAAAGACAAATACTATAGAATAGATGAACCAGGAATCTGAGAGTCTAGCGAAAAGGACTAATGAGACGGAGGCTACAGACAAAGTCAACATGACACAGCCTCAAGGTAACTGGTACACAGACTCAACGATCCTCTTCCCGTCGTCTTTGAAGCCTCTGCAGTTCATCTTTGATCCGGAGAGTCTCAAGCACAATAACGAGGCCAATAGTTCTCTCTCTCTCTCTCTCTCTCTCTCTCTCTCTCTCTCTCTCTCTCTCTCTCTGATTCAGTCTGAAATGATAGTAATGCGCCGAGGGAAGACGCCGATGATAGGGGTAAACCACAATAACCCTTCTGGGGTCAGGTGAGATGTGGGAGGGGAAGAGGTTGGAGAGAAAGAGTCAAAGTGAAGTTGGCTAATAAAAGTAAGGTAATGATGGTAGGTAATGATGTCACAATGAGACAGTGCTATTGGTATTTATACTTTCAAGACAGGCATTACTGGGAATTCTTTTGCATGAACAATGGCCATATGTCAGGGATGAATCCAGTGTGAAGAAAGGGACAGTTCCCTTCGGAATTAATGCCATTTGTCCTCCTGCCACAGCTCTCTGCCAGGTGGTCTGTCTGTCTCTCTTAAATTAGAATATTAGGTATTATATGTTTGTATGCAATTGTTTTCACTTGAATGCGCAACGACCAGTTATATCTTTAATGAATCTACAATTACATAGCTAAATTCAGCCAATCTCCCGTATCATTGCCGGCGTGACCATTCCACATGAAAAAAATAAATATCGTTGGGTGTTATATACAGTAGCTACTGTTCTGCTTAGCATCCTTACAAGAATTTTGCAATACATTACTTGATTCAGTCATTATTTACTTATTATATATCTCTGTATACTGACTGTCGTAAGTTCATTAGATATATACTTCTCAATTTAACGTAATTTCAGTGACAGTTGAACAATGCTTCAACTAATTTTGGAATGTTCTATACTTCTTTGAATCATGTGTAATTGAAATGAGTTTATAAGATTTGCTTTATATAGTGATAAGATGTTTTTCCATGTATTCTGAAAAAGTAAAACAGTTAAGAACAGTGGCACCGATTAAAATAATATAGTTGGTAAAATCCTGCAGAATACATGCCTAATAGTGCATATCAACAGTTTTCAAAGAAATGTCAGCATACGTTGGCATATGAATATGGCATCACGCGTGACTCGAAAAGGGAACGTGGGTAGAAAGAAATAAGAAGGTTTAAGGTTTAAGCACTTTGGAAAGTGAGGAGAGCGAGTGAAAAAAACGATTGTTTCAGATTGGGGAAGATTTCTGCTTTTTCATTCCTTCAATATAGTTATTTTTTCTTTTTGTCAAACGGAATCGCGTTTTTAATCGTTTTATCTGTTGTAAGTAATTTGTCTGAGAGTGTCTTAGAGTAAAGCGGCTATTACACGGGCGAATTTTCACGCAGCACGGCTCCGTTCGCTCAGCATTTGCTGAACAAAACTATTACACGGTCGCGAGCACACGCAGCCGTTTCAGCAAGCAAACTGTGCGTTGCCATGACAACGGTAGCACCATGTGATCAGCTGTTCAGTCCCCATATCGAGAAGCAGCTGCTGGAAAATCAAAACAAACCCTAGAAAGTCATAGTGTTGGCATCAAGACGCATTATAATCATGGAAATGTCTCATCTCTACACCAATGCCCAGAATATGGCCATGGCAATGGCTTTGGTAGTAATCGCGGTGGCTGAAGAAGAAGAACGTGTTAGGCTAATTACGCTAGCAGCCCTTGTGTTGCACAATTATTTATTTAAAGAATCTAGACACAATGAAATAGCACCAGAGTTAATCGACAGAGACGATGTAAATAATGGTAGAGTAATTGCAGGGCAATGGCGTCATGACACTGGTGTTGGCTGGGAAAACTTAAATGCTTTAGGCCGAAGGCCTACGCAGGAGGCTATAAATGTACGCAACACATTTTGTGAATAAAGGCAAGGTAGCATTTCAAGATGCTATGGCCTTCAGACACTAGCTCTTCTTTTTTTGTGGTGATGATAATAATTAAGAGCTACAAACATATTTGTATAGGAAATAAAAGTGCAATAAAAGTGTTCTGCATAAATTTTATAGGATAAATAAAGTTTCTGTGCCAATGTTTTTTTTATTTAACATCATAATGCAATGTAAAAAATAAAATTATGGCCTGGTACAGATTCTTTTTCTTTTTATGTGTCATATCTATACCCCATGGAAGAAATCATACAGGAAAAAAATACCACCTTACAACAGTTTATGGCCAATGATTAACTGCCTTCCTCCTCTTTCAACTTGTTTAGGAATGCAGCAAGTTTAAGCATAAGT
>NC_089767.1:17822649-17824123 GCF_040412425.1 Macrobrachium rosenbergii | reverse complement strand
TTTGGCACATTTACTACTCTTAGTCTTTACTACTAATATATTTGCTTAGATAATGAAGTAGTAAAGCAAGCAGTTAGCTTTGCTCTTGTTACAGCAATGACTGCTGCCAAATGGGTAATATAATTCCTTGTTACCCTAAACAGGGCTTTGGAAAAGTTCAATTAAATGTGTATTAAGGTTAGCTAAGACTTCACTGACTAGATGATTTCACGCATTGCTTGCACCCTATGATGCGTTTGCATAGGCAACACTGGATTATGTGAATCTGAATAATGTTAACATTTTGTTTTTTTTTTTTTTTTTTTTTACTTTTATTGCTTCTTGTTTATGTACATTTATGTGCTATTTATTTTGTTAGCTGTGTTCTTTTTTTCACTTCCTCTTACTTTCACATAGAGGTATTCTTATCAATAAAAGTTGTTTTGTGAGGCGTAATATGATAAAATGGTTTGGGAAACTTAAACATGCCAAGAAACAAAGCAATGGAAAACTTAAATGCAAAGGAAACGTTTTTAAAATCGTTCTTTTTTTGTAAAAGAAAATATTTAAGAGTATAAAAGGAGTACAGTTGAAAAATTTCATACACACAAGCATACTCAGACAAACAAATATATATATATGCCGTATACATATTTATATATAATACAGACGTACACACACACACACACATATATATATATATATATATATATATATAACTGCTCAATAGTCACTACCCTGCTCGTAGTTTAACTCTCAAGTCATGGAAGAGCCATAAAGGACAGTTGTTGCAATCAATAAATACTTGAGTCTTACTAGCCTTTTGAATATTCCCTGTTGCTTTCTTTACAAATCAATCCATTTTAATATACACTACTCCATCACCCTCTTTGTAGCTTACCAGCACAACCTTATTCTTTCTCACATCGACTTGCAACTTTTCCTACTGTAGCCTAAACCGTTTCAGACTTTTTCACCCAATTCATCTTTACTTCCATTCATCTGAACTTAGTTCTTTTTGTTTTGCAACTCTGTAACTACGGCCAATTTCCTTTCTTCTGATTTCTCCTATTACTTCATACCTGTATGTAATATATAGGCATGGATACATAAGGCACTTGTCACAATTTTTAGACCAAACAGTCATTCTCCCGTTGCATATTCCTGTACACCCTTCATTTTATCACAAAAACTCTCAGTCTAACTTAGTAGCTAAGCCATACATCCCAATACCCTTAACATAGCATCTCTATTGATTACATAAACTTTTTCTAGGTTTGCGAACAGCTTTTTACGTCCACTTCCAGATTTCTTACATAACTGTTTCGTAGCAAATACTTCATCCTCGTACCATCCCCTTGTCTTAACTCATATTGTTGTTCTATCACCTTCTTTACTTCTTTAATATAAAATCCTACTATTCACCTCCACCTGGTATTCCATGTAAATCATATACTTGTATAATTATCAATAGGTTACGGGCTCCAGTACGGGG
>NC_089767.1:17812649-17817649 GCF_040412425.1 Macrobrachium rosenbergii | reverse complement strand
TTTTTTCGCCGCTGCCGCACGCGGCAACGGTTTGCCGCTTGTAGTATGTCACTACCCTAAGGGAGAAACAAGAATATGAGATTTCCTGTTTCTCCGTCCGTTTTCTTTTTCCCGTTTTCTTTCCCTCATCATTAGTTAAGTCTTGAACTTCTTGTTACTGTTTAGCTCCTTTATTTTTGTCCTACAGAAAAATTATGGTTCTGTAAAAGGTAGAATTTAGCTAGTGCATCCACTTATGCTTATCTGTTATGCTTATTCATATTTAACATTTACACAGTCATTTACCTTTCATTAACAGCTGATCCTAGTGGACTGTGCTTCTGCATAACCATAGCGAAGGTCAGCGGGAGAAACATTTCTTTCGACAAGTAAAATTCACATGTTCCTGAGTTGGGGTAAAAATAAAGAAAAAAATATTGAGATACCTCCTTTGTAAAGTGACAGATAGAATTAGAATATGAACCAGATTACTTAAATTGTGATATAATGGCAGAAATGTCTTTGAAAAAGCTTTCATGATGACATTTGTTTGATTTGTGAGTGTGCATAATTTTGCCGTGGCGAACACTTCCATCTGGTGTGGATCAGAGATTTAAAAGGAATTACCGCCATTCAGAGCAAGAATAAAATCTTGAAATTTAAAGCAAACAGAATGATAAAGGTCATTTTTCAAGGCAATGGGGAACTCTAAGATGAGGGAGAGAAAAATATGAAATGTCCACTGATTCAATAGATTTTTAAAATTTTAGAATTCCCATTGTCAGAGAGAAACTGTAATTAGCAACATAACCACAAGATTTTAGGTATATTGACTGGAAAGTTGAAAGCACAAGATTTTCGAAACATTGACCAGAAAATTGAAAGCACAAGATTATTGAAAAATTTATTAGAAAGTTGAAAGCACAAGATTTTCGAAACATTGATTAGAAAGTTGAAAGCACAAGATTTTTGAAACACAGACTGGAAACGTATGGACACAGGAATTTTGAAAATTCTGTACTTTGTACATGTTCAAGTAAATCTCCCAAAATTATGATAAGCTTCAAATGTACTCTGGAAACAAAGATTACCTGTTCCTTACTATGCGAGTTTATGATAAAGAAGGAGTAGTACTTGGTTTTCCCTTGATCGGTGACAACATTGAACTTAATGAAGCAGATAAAAAAAAAAAAAACAGAATACAAAAAACTTTTATGTTGAGGGATATCATGGCACAAGAATAAATTCTGTAGCCCTAGTTTTATCTCAGCGGATGTCCGAATTTTTATTTATTTATTTATTTATTTTGAATTTTACGAAAACTGATACCGAATTGGCATTTTTCTGGCTATAAAATAATTTTTAATTTGCACTGGAATGTAAACTCCTCTTTCTTACGAATTTGATAGCTGACAATTATTCATTAACTATATTATACGATTTAGGCGTCTCCTTTTATATTTTGCTTTTGCTGAAACATTAAATAAATTTCCGAATAAAATCAGGACAATTAGTAACAAAAACGTTAAGACCCATTCAGATGGAAGAAAATCTTAAGAACAATGGTGAAATCGGTTTTTTCTAAAGGGACTTTAGAATACGGAACATGTGAAATGTCTAAATTAGTCTAAAGTAGTATAATAAAAAGGACTCAGTTTGATTACATCTTCAGGAATTGGGATTATGTAGAAAGAGTACAGAAATAGAAAGAAATACACAAAATCTTGAAAATGTGAAACACTAGACTCACCGGTCCTCGTGAACTGGTCAGCCAGGAGCATCTTGCAGGAGAGGTCCTCCACTATCAGGACGTGGTCCCCCCTCATCACATCGTTTTCGATGGTCGAGGTATAGTCCACACTGCTGATGACCTTGAACCTCCCTACGCTTTCTTTTTCGATAACGTCACGAAATATACCCGACGTGGCGCTCTAATGATGATAAATAAATAAGGTGGTATATCTTTTCACAAGGTACTTATTCATAAAGGACTTCAGAAACAGTAACGTTTTATGGGTAATTATCAAGAAAAATGATCCAAAACACCCATTCTTCTCAAT
Organism: Macrobrachium rosenbergii; assembly: GCF_040412425.1. NCBI lineage: Eukaryota > Metazoa > Arthropoda > Malacostraca > Decapoda > Palaemonidae > Macrobrachium > Macrobrachium rosenbergii. Next base: position 17,815,610 of record NC_089767.1, on the reverse strand, counting down.
ATTCTTGCTTAATTCCCATTCTTGATCGTGAATGGAACATTGTTATGTGAAGATTAAATCAAATGATAACTTATCGGAAATCACTCTCCACCCCTTTTAATTACTATTATTAATTATGATCCATTAGCACCATCTTTACCATTTCTTTACACCTTGACATCAGTGATATCAAAATGTCGATCCAAAATTTGCCGATGTTCACTTTGTTAATTACACAAGCGTATGTACGAACACAGACAGACCTTTTCTTTTAATTGAGCTTTCAAGGCCACCACACCACTTACTCTTAAAGTCTGAATGAAAGCCGTGTCAGCCTCCCACACCATCGTAATTCGGGGGTCCTGTTCCACTTTCCTGAGAGTTTGAAAAGGCTGCGCTATGTACCGCACCGCCAGCAGAGACATGAGATTTCCGCTGTAACTTCTGACGAGGATGAAAGTGAGTATCACCCAACTTGAGATCAAAAGGCTGTTCGATGCTAGTCTGGATTTTATGACTAAGTCTGAAAAATTGAGGCGGATTTTGAGAACAGGCGTTTGGAATGTTTTCTAGCAGGGGGAAGGAATCAGAATGTTGAGATATCCTTGTCAAGGTTGAAGGTCCGATTTATTCATGCTATGCACACACACACACATGAATATATATGTATATATGTACACACACATATATAATATATATATATCTTTATATATACATATATATATATATATATATATATATATATATATATATATATATATATATATATACTGTACATATATACGTACATACATACATACATACATACATACATACATACATACATACATACATACATACATATGTATACATACGTACACACACATATATGTATGAATATAAGTATATATGTATATAAATACATACATACATACATACATACATACATACATACATACCTAGATCGATGTATACCTCACCTTGCTGCAGAAGAATTCTGACATACAGTAAAACTGTCTGCCCAAAACTCTCGTTGCGTTCCAGGGCTATGAAATACATCACTGCTGACACAACAAGGAACACAACGAGGGTACCAAACGTAGACGCCCAAACGACGGGTGTCAGGGGCATGGCGAAACCCCAAGGGTCCACTTCGGACTTCCCTCTCTTTGCCAGGACTCGAACGTAGTCCACGAACATGGAGCGAGTGTAGTCCAGTACCTGCGCCCTGATGTAAGTGATTCCAAAGGGTCCAATGGCCATGTCGACCTCCTGGAATGCAAGGTTTGACGTGGTTATGTAAGAAAAATAAATAGATCTGCCTTTATTGCTTTTCTGAAGGATTGGATTTTGTTTTCGCTTCTTTCTCTTGCCCGTCGTAGGGGTGTAGTGCCGTCAGTGCACCTTAAGTGGTGCACTGTAGGCATAATTAGAGGTTCTTTGCAGCGTCCCTTCGGCCCCTAGCTGCAACTTCTTTCATTCCTTTTATTGAGTCTCCAGTCATATTATCTTTCTTCCATCTCGCCATCCACCCTCTCAACAAATATTTCACAGTACGACTGCGAGGTTTTCCCCGTGTTACACCTTTCAGACCTACCTACTCTCTATTTCCTTTCCAGCGCTGAATGACCTCATAGGTCCCAGCGCTTGGCCTTTGGCCTAAACTCTATATTCAGTTCAGTTCAGTTCTTTCTCTTGTCTGTTGAACTAACACTAACCTTTAGCTCTTGTGTCAGACTAAAACCTTACATTCCATTGTGTGTTTAATCCTTAATAGCATCGTTTCAAAGGAAATTTCTGAAAAATATAACTGAAATTCTTTTGTGATGAACATTTTAGGAATATTGTTCTCCGTTTTAGAATCGGAAACGTGAGAATCTTTATAGAACAAAGTACATAACAGGCCGTTGAAATTATCCTTAAGTTTATCGAGCAGGAAAATGCATACAGTCAGAGAAGTTCCTACAAAACCCTCATGAAGAAGGGACAATGAAAGACTAAGGTGTAATTAACATGTGACTGATGAGAGGAGATGACATCTGGAATATTGTATTTACCAAGATATCATACTTAAAAATGTATTAATTTTGCTACTGTCATACTAAATAAAGGGAGAATTAGCTTTAACAATAAAACCTGTATATGCACCAAATGCAGATTAAGAATAATAATTAAGAATAGTGACACGGCACATGAAAGTTAGAAATATTCATAAAAGTTAATATGACCCTAATCCCCAAATTAGATTTAAGTGAAACGATTTACACAGATGCCCAGTAACCTTACCTTCCGACGGACCATGCCCACCATGCCAGTCCAGGAGCCATCTGGGCGTCGAATGCCCCAGGACCGGTCCGGTGGACGAACCAGCGAATAACTGAGAGAGAGAGAGAGAGAGAGAGAGAGAGAGAGAGAGAGAGAGAGAGAGAGAGAGAGAGATGCTATTAGAATATATTTCATATACTGTAAAACAAAAGCATTTATCGAGAACCTGAAGATGAACAAAGTAAAATACGCACTCATGTATATATATGCATATTTATGAATATGTGTATATATAATAATAAAATATATACATTATATATATACAACATATATGTATATATGTATATTTATGAATATATGTATATATAATAATATAATATATATACAACATATATATATGAATCATATAAACATGGAACATGATGAATATATATATATATATAATATATATATATAAATATAAACAATGGAGTATATATATATATATATATGACTTATTTGTGTGTGTGTGTGTGTATAACTGAATCACGAAAATGTTGAACGTGATGAATATTATAAATATCGAAATGCCACTTAGCAGGAAAGATAAAGGATTAAGTACTGCAAGGCCTTTCGACTTATTGTCCTTTACTTAGTGTCATTGCCTTTATGTATACATATATATATATATATATATATATATATATATATATATGTATATTGTGTGTGTGTGTGTGTTGGGGGGACTAACAATGCAAA
>NC_089767.1:17747649-17810149 GCF_040412425.1 Macrobrachium rosenbergii | reverse complement strand
TGCAACCAAGAAATTATCTCTTATAATAACCAGAAGTAAACCTAGTACAGTAGACACATCTAAGTCATAATAAATTAATAATGCGTTATTGCCGGATCTGCCAATAAAATGAATATAAACTCATTGGCGAAACAATGCACCTCAAAAAACGGTCTAAGCGATGTCAGGCAGGGCAGCCGATCGAGGCTACGGCCTACCCCACCGCCAAATCAAAGTCCTTCAAAAGAAGGCATCGTGCTTACCCCATATAAAAATGGGGAAAAAGCACGTTAAAACGAAGAAGAAAAAACGATATAATCACAAAAATTTGTAAAGTTTGAAAGAGATTATCTCATAAAGTTTACTTTCCATATAAACATAGCTAAAACGTTCATTTAGTGGGTCAGCCATTATTTCATAATTAGAAACCGGCCATTAAAACAGGAGAGAGAGAGAGAGAGAGAGAGAGAGAGAGAGAGAGAGAGAGAGAGAGAGAGAGAGAGAGAGAGCAGCATTAAAACCAAAATCAATAAGAATACATGAATCCAAAATTGTTTATCGGAATGCAACAGCGCCCTCTAAATTTACAGTATGTATTATGAATACGTATGTATCATGACTTATGCATGCATGTAACTATATGGCAAAGAAAAACCAGCCCTCAGAAAAAATGCAACAGAATATACTGTATATAGCAAAAGCAGTCGCACCTCTTCAGCATGGGTTTTCCTTCCAGCGTAACCAGAATGCTGTTTGTGATGGATAATTCCTTCCGGATCGGGTTGAACAACGAGACCTGCGCATGCGTGACAGCTATGAGCCTGGTCGGCCAAAGAAGAAGATCGTTCTCGTGGATTTGGTGCAGAAGTATTTTCAGTGGTTCACCTTCCCTAAAGACTATGATGACTGTCTGGCATCGGGAAGTTTTCTTTATCTGTTTAAAAAATATTGGAAAGGAAACTTGAAATGACAACAAGTATAGACAGAATACTAAAAAGAAATACTCAGAAAACTTGCGTCAAGGAATTAGATTACTGTAGCTGTCACAAAAGAGCCATACACGTTTTATCTTTTATAAAATATTCATTTTAATTCAGATGTTTGTTATTAAACTCTTAAAAGAGATCAATTAAAGGATGTGTTCTTAAATGGGGAGTGGGAATTGGAGTGAAATAAAACTGAAGAAGTTAGAAGAGACCAGACGGTATAGATGAAAAAAATTATAGGCAGAAACTTGGGGCCGAAGGGAAAATGAAATCTCGTAAGTATAATCCTATTCGTTATAAAAAGCGCGGCTTACTAATTACGAACAAAATCTTTCTTGATTACAATATAATGTCAGTAAGCCTCTCCATTCAAAATATACTGTACCATTTGCATTTGCTGAATCATCCAAGAATTGTCCGTCATGGTGAGATTTCCGCCTCCCGTATCCCAACTCATTTCGAACACACCGATTCCTTCTTGTACACCAAAGTTCTTTATCACCTGAGACATGAAAACAACAGCCATTTAGAGTAATCATCACGAAACTTATCTCTGCGAGTGTATAGTGTTTTTAAAGGTCTTGTTCACATGTGGATTTAATGCGTTTTTCTCATACAAATCGTGACGGGAACCGAAATTGCTTGCTGATGACTTATTTAGCACATCTGCAAAGGTAGTATTGTTTGAATTGAATTGACCTGAATATAGAATTGAGGCCAAAGACTAAGCACTGTGACCTATGAGGTCATTCAGGGCTGAAATGGAAATTGACAGTATAAGGTTTAAAAGGCGTGCCAGGAGGAAAACCTCGCAGTTGCACTATGAATCAATTGTTAGGAAAGGGTGCAGAGTAAGATGGAAGAAAGAGAATATGAAAGGAGGTGCAGTAAAAGAAACGAAAGGGGTTGCAGCTAGGGGCCGAAGGCACGCTGCAAAGAACCTCAAGTAATGCCTACAGTGCACCACATGAGGTGAACTGACGGCACTACCCCGCAACGAGGGTAGTATTGCTTGGTTATCAGTGCGTCTGCGTGACATCCAGATAAAACGTGTTGCTAGCTAAACATACAAAATTAAACCTTTGGGAATGGTTCATCGTTCTGTTTACTCAGTATGTTCATGCATACTGGAGCAGTGACCAACGAGTCTGAGGCCTCATTATCGTGTCCTAGCAACCTGTCGGTTAATATTGCGTCTGAATTCTCACCGGAGGTTTCTAGGGCTCGGTGTTGAACCTACATATTCGTTGTTTGCAGTTACGAAAACGGCGGGGGGTGGGGGTAGGGGGCGTTGTTCAGGGAAGGAGTTAATGAGATGTCCAACAGACCTATGCTGTGTTTATACTTGTTATCAATTTTCATGGCACTAGATGTGATCAGTTATTCTGTGCGTAATACATGTACAGTCAGTCACTAGCGTTGGAACTTACAAATCTTTTGAAATGTAGATTTTTCAAAAAGTCTGAAAATTTAGGATTTGTAGGTTTGTTGGATTTGCTGATTCTCTGCATGCTAACCTGCTATTGCTTCTCTCACAAACCTTGTGAAAAGAATGCGCATGAAATCAAAGTTAATTTTAAAACATTTGAATTACTGTTCAATAACATGTGTAAGTTAAAAATGAGCCTGATTTAACTGTCATACCGAGTACGTGGAAGCAGCTGACAAGGATCCGTCTGTGATGAGAACCAGCGAACAGTGGCGGAAGCCGAGCGAAGTAAGGACGCTTTCTATGACGACAGAGGCGTCATTCCTTATATTTGTCAGTTCTGAGAAAAACCAACAAATGCTTCAGGGAAGGTAAAGACAATTCCATCCCTTAGTATTATGCAGAGGGACTAATCTTAAACGACACTAATTATTTTCAAATATTAAACTTCGTATTTTTTTTCGACTAATATTTAAGATTAAGATATACATCTCTTTCTCTCTTCAGATGAAATTTCGTGAATGAAAACTATCTCTCTTTCTCTCTTTTCAAGGATTAAGCAGGAACTTTCTCTCTAGCTCTCTCTCTCCTTTCAGAGAAAACTTTATGGAAAAGAACTCTCTCTCTCTCTCTCTCTCTCTCTCTCTCTCTCTCTCTCTCTCTCTCTCTCTCTCTCTTCAAAGAAAACTACATCGTGAATGAAAACTGAATGCTCTATCTTTTGGCAGTTCCTGATATCCATCGCTTCAGTTCTTTTTTCTGATGTTCTTGACCTAAGACGTCAGCCATCAGATTTCACTTACCTTGCAGAAGGAAACTGCAATTGATGTTGGTAGATAAACTTAACACTAAGAGAATTACCAGCAGTTGCTCTTTCATTCTGGGTGAAATCGCCACTCATCTCTGAGGAAGAAAAAAAAAAGGGATTATTTGTTTATTTCAATTGTTACCCATCAAATGCTAGCGTTTTGTTCTTTTAATAATTAGATCATAGACTATTCTTTCAGGCCATTTGTTAAAAAAATTTAGCAATCTCTGAAAATAAATATTCACTGAAATGTATATCGCATATTAGATGTTTGTTATTTTGAAATGGCTAATGATTATGATCGGTAAATTTCAGCATCCCCTTCTCTCTCTCTCTCTCTCTATTTCTGGTGATAGAAATTCATTTCTCGCTATAATGTGGTTCGGATTCAGCTGTAGGTCCGTTGCTAAGTAACCAATTGGTTCTTAGCCACGTAAAAATAAGTCTAATGGCCAGCCCTAGGAGAGCTGTTAATCAGCTCAGTGGTCTGGCAAAACTAAGCTCACTCTTCTCTCTCTCTCTCTCTCTCTCTCTCTCTTCTCTCTATTAGATCAGTTCCCAGATTCAAAACTAGCTAAATGGAAAGTAGAGTGAATAGGATTCCTCATAATTTTATTAACGATGTCGAATGGAAATTCTACATTATCATCGAAACCGCTATTCATAAAGGAGACTCAATATGTCTGTGGAATTAAGAAATACAACATGGTTAAAATGATTGTTTATTGCATTTCAGTATTTTACAGATTTAAGTATAAACGAAATTGAATGAGCCTAAGCTTTACGTACAGCTGCTTACAAAATGAAGCAGCATATTTCACTTGTAACTAGCTTTAGGAAGAATCGGCCATGTTTACAGTTTTGGGCAACAAGCCTTAAAATGGAAGACTGCAGTGTCTGCAAAAATACAAAACTGAAAAAAGTGGTAAATACTACAGTTTTCCCTTGTCTTACTACTGATTTTGCAGATACTGCATATGGGATCCCTAAATACTCGTGGAAAGCATTGAAGAGTCGTTTTGAAACTGCAGTGATCTGTGTATTTTGTAATTCACGAACCAAATAGGTGGCATATCTCAATTTCGAAAATTCTGTAAATACTTCAGTTTTCCATTTTAGGGCAGAATTGCCCTTCAGCTGCTGAATGAACTAAAGGCCCATGTACAAATTTCACAGATTTAGTTACTTCAAAACGTGCAGAGAAGGCATGTCTTCACAATGTTAAAGACCCGTACAACTATTGCACAACACAACTCCTCCCAGCCTGTAAATTCTTACTTTGTGATGTAAAGGCCACTCGATTCCAATATCTTCCCAAGACCAATTTATTGCTGACGTGTCTTTTTCATTTTTTGTTTGTTTGCAAGACCTTTTCAGCTATTTTGGACAGCTTTGTCGAAAAAGTACGTCATTGCTTTCCCAAATCTTGAGTTCTCTGCTACTTAAAAGTACGTCATCAGTGAAAAATGTATAGCTAAATTTAATTTATAATTTTGACTTTTTATATTAGCTGTTCTCTTTTTTTGAAGAAACTGCCATAATGTACCACTTTTTAACTTCAAAATGACACCGAAAACATCTTTATGCTTAGAAGCGTAACTTAGCAGTGAGTTATATGAAAATAATGAAAAGCCCATGCGTGTGGTTTGCTGCAAATTAGTTTGGCAATGAAAGAAAAAAAAATGGTTTAAAACCTGATGCCCATCTTTTTCCTCCTTGGTAAGTTTTCTACCTAGTTTTTATATTTTTATTGTATCACGTTTTACATCCTTTCATTTCCTTTTATTTCACACATACTGTCCAAACAACTCATCTTAACGGCTTTCAATCTTTTTTTCTTGTATTTACACTCACCAGCGATGCCTCGCTTCCAAAAAGAAGTATTGTTTGAAGAGTCCCTTTATAACTTGAAGCGTTCGCTTCAATAGGCTTTTAGCTTCTGCTATATTGTGACTAAGGTCTTTTTTTGTACTACCACCATCTACATCTGATCCCAAATTGCCGCGCAAATCATTGCCGTACAAACCAAATAATCTGTAACCAGATCATCCTACAGTGGGTCATGCAGTTAACTTACCTGTAGGGATGGTAGATGTAATCCGAGCGGCTCGCCTCTCTCTCTCTCTCTCTCTCTCTCTCTCTCTCTCTCTCTCTCTCTCTCTCTGATCCTAAATATCCTGCCTCTAGTGTGTACAAATTAAATCCTGTTTACAAAGAGAGTTTACTCTGCAAATCTAACATATGACAGGTTAAAAATGGTAACTAAGCATAATAATAAAATGGAAAGAAAAGGGCAAATGAATGTTCTCCTAAAACATTTTATCATTCACAAGAAGTATTGGTGGGATTCTTAAATTCTTCCACCACCCGAGCAAACATTCATCGTTCTGACTTCCTGACATTCAGTTCCCTTCATGAATTTACTCATGTTAAAATCCACACCTAACTTATAAACGTGTTCTAATTCCTTCACCATCTTTGCAACTTTCCTTTTTAACTAACAAATATGGCATTAACTGAAAACCTCAGAAACTTCATGTTCCTCACATAAACCACACATCCTTGGTCATACTCTCACTTATTCACCCTTTCAGCTATGAAATATCTGTAGACTTTTAAGCGGAAAGTGGTTTGTTTGTAAGGGTTTGTGAGCTACAGCGCTTATATATGTATGCAAATTCAGAAGACAATGTCATAACTGACTAGTTTAATAGTTAATGAACAGCTGATTACCAGGTGTCGATTCATGGCCTAAAAACCTAAGGTAAAGATGGTCAGTTTTCGGCGCCTTGTCAAGATTACAGAACTCCAAATGATTTTCAGTTCCAGCTGTTATAATGGACGGAGAATTTTTCATAAATTCCGTGTTGAGGAATCCGGAAATGCTATTATGTTTGATACACTCAAATGCACGCGGATAAATACCGGAATTGTTTGAACTAATCCTCCAGTTTCCCACTGGATTAACACATCCGGCAAGGGGGGCGTTGTTCCCGAACAAATCATAACAAGTGACTTCTGGGCATGCGCTAGGCCAGAGGAATCTCGCAGCGTTCCCCAAACACATCGTCGTCCGTAGGTGAGATTTCTCCATCAGGATTGGCATTCGGTCGTCCAGGGTGCCCTCCTCTCGCCATCGCTTGATCCACCTGTAGACGGTGGTGACGCTGGCTCCTGTCTGGCGAGCTATGGCTCTGATGGACATTCCACTCACCCAGAGCCACACAAACACTGCGCGGTTCCCTACGTCCGTCCTCACGCCTCTCCTTTTTCCTTGCGCCGTTTTCATCGTGACGTTTCTGTGCGTAGAAATGTTAACGTTCTTGTTGTGTAGATTGTGATGTATACATATACATATATATATATACATATATATATATATATATATATATATATATATATATATATATATATATATATATATATATATATATATATATATATATATATATATATATATATACTCTGCTGGTCACTTTTATCAGCTACATACGTACTTATAATAAAACAATGATACAATGATCTCTTAACTTCTATAGTCCTCACTTCTTACGCACACACACACACACACACACACACACACACATATATATAATATATATATATATATATATATATATATATATATATATATATAAATATATGTATGTAGAGAGAGAGAGAGGGAGAGTTCTTCTAAAGATCAATACCAAATGCTATATATGTTGGAGCTGAATGCTACCTCACAAGAGCTCCAATGAAGCCTGATTCAGTCTTCTATGCTGAAAACTATGCACCAGTGGTCATGAATAAACGTTAAGTTCCTAACTATGGGTGCAACAGATCAACAAAGCTAAACAGTATCTTTCATTTCGAGTAAATCTCATAGAACCTGAACTTTTAGATAATAATTCACTAAATGCTATCACGGCGTCTGGCCATATTCTCTTGTCTGTCGAGAGTAGGCCTAAATTTCAAGTATAATTTCTAATGGAATCCGTTTTAGTTTTCTGTAAAAGAAAACTATTGTGGCGGCTTTGTCTGTTCGTCCGCACTTTTTCTGTCCTCACTTTTTCTGTCCGTCCTCAGATCTTAAAAACTGCTGAGGATAGAGGGCTGCAAATTGGTATGTTGATCATCCATCCTCCAATCATCAAACATACCAAATTGCAGCCCTTTAACTAGAGTAGTTTTTATTTTATTAAAGGTTAAATTTAGCCATAATCATGCATCTGGCAACGATATAGGCCAGGCCACTACCGGGCCGTGGTTAAAGTTTCACGGGGCGCGGCTCATACAGCATTAAACCGAGACTACCGAAAGATATACCTATTTTCGGTGGCCTTGAATACACGATGTACGGAAAACTCGACTGCGTCGAAGAAACTTCGGCGCATTTTTTACTTGTTTTCATAACGAAGAAAATCAGTATAGCTTAATCTACGGGTAAGTCCTGAATTTCGATGAGTGAGTACAACAACTCACAGAATTATTTCTAAGGACTTTTCCACAATGCGATTAACAAAACTCAGAATATATGATTACAATTTCTTCTCATTCAAATCTTAATGTGCTTTCTTCCCACTAAGGAATGATATCCATTTTGTAGATACAAGAATGCTTCCACTAAATAAAAGTATCCCCTTGTATATACGAAAACGATTGAACTAAAGAATGGTAACCGTTTTGTAAATACAATAATGCTTCCACTAAGTGAAAGTACACCCTTTGTATATACAGCATTCAACTAAGGAATGGTATCCCCTTTGCAAACACTGGACTGTTCCCACTAAGGAACAGAAACCCCTTGAATACAAGACTACTTCCACTAAGTAAAAGTATCACCTTTGTATATACAAGAATGTTTCCACCAAGGAAAAGTATTCCCCCTTTGTATATACAAGAATATTTCAACTAAAGAATGGTATCCCTTGTATATACAAGAATGCTTCCACTAAGGAATGGCATTCCCCTTTGTAAATACAAGATTGTTTCAATTACGGAATAGTATGCCCTTTGTAAATACAAGACTCCACTTAGAATGTTATTCCTTTTGTAAGTACAAGAATCCACTGACTGTTGCGAGCAAGGGTTTATCCCCTAACTCACAATGGAAGAAACGCCTCTTATCTTCGAACATTTGTTGTCTAAAGTTTATGAAAGAACACTTCTCTTTGGATACACCACTTAGCAGTATTAAGTAGATTATGCCTCCTGAAACGGACTTGGAATTTTCACTCAGTGGTCTCCTCTCAAGTCCAAGAGTTAATGTCTAACAGTAACCATAATCTAAAACTTCCATTCTGTATGAAGATACAACGAAATTGATTCTATTCTGACATTAATTTTCATTATTACAATTTTTGACCAGAGAACTGAAACATAATGGATATATTTAAATTGTAGTCTCTCAACTTTGGATATTAAATCATGGCAAGGAATGGCCAAAGATTAGTTTCTTAATTTATGCATGTCTGTAAATATTCAATAAAAATGGCCAGACCTTTCTCTCATCAAACAGCCGATTTCACCAATACCTGACCCCTATTATTAGGTTACATGCACATGTACGAGTGTATATTTCTCTACATACATACGTGTACACAGACAGACAGAAAAAAACCCTAAAATGAAATAAAGGAGTAAAACAAAAATAGTCAAGTAAGACTGTCATCCTGACATTATGGGGTTCCAAAAAGACTGTTGTCAACTAAGCTACATTTCCTTCGGTAAGGTAGTATAGAAAAATTATAAAGGGTAAGTCTGTCCTGAGTTTGTCCCTGAATGGGCGCTTTTTAAACACATCTAACTAAAAAAAAATAATGGTTCCCATAACTGTGTCTATAGTTTGAATTTGCATTTTGATATTCTATTTTACTTTAAAGTTATGATTATCAGGACTTGAGTGAAATTATTAATAAAAACAGTTGGCTACAAGTGATTTCTTGATTGCTGGTATCTGATTTTTGTTGTCATTCAAGATATCCTATCAACCAATTGATCTTGTATTCTGAGGTATACAAATTGTGTCTGTAAGGACAAAAGGGTCAAATATTTACTCAAGTGTGTTGGTGTGACATCTATCTATATTTTCCCATTTCATCATCGCTCAATATACACCGAACGCTGTACAAAACCTACTTCTCAACAAAATAATACTATGGAACGGGCAGAAAAGTTTTATGTAATAGATAATTTACTCAAGCGAAAGATCCCTTTACTTTTCATTACATTTTATTATTTGCATCTAATAGACTCCTAAAGTTTATTTGTTCATGAATGGATATTAGATGAGCAGTTGAGCAGATGTGTAACCTTTCTCATATTTATCGATGGTCGAATGAACTAAAAACCACTTTAACGAAATACGACGCTGGGTCTCTCTTGAATGCTTCTAGGCATAAAAGAAAGCTTTGTTTTTTAACTTCTTGCAATGTGGAAACTCTTGTATCATGCTTTTAATTGGACAAAACTTGGTAATTTTTTAAGTTTACTGTAGCGACCAGGTGGTAATAAATGCATGTCCACAATTGCGTAGCCTCTGATCATGCGTAAATGTCTGCACCTAAATTAACCTGACTTTCTACACACACACACACACACACACACACACACACACACACACACACACACACACACACACACACACACACACACACACACACACACACATATATTTATATATATATATATATATATATATATATATATATATATAGATATATATTTTATAAATATGTGTCTATATTTATGTTTGTATATGAATATAATAAGATAAACCTGACTTTCTATATATATACTATATGTATATATATATATATATAATATATATATACATATATATATATATATATATATATATATATATATACATATATATATATATATATATATATATATATATATATATATATATATAGAAATAATCAACACACAATCATGGAACAGGTTCCAACTTCTTTTAGACTTGTATGGCCTAGTGGATAGCGCCCTTGCCTTCCACCTGAAAGACCTGGGTTCGATCCTGACGTGAGTCAGAAATTTATATATATATATATATATATATATATATATATATATATATATATATATATATATATATATATATATATATGATTATTATCACTTTTGTACGTGATTCATGTATCACACATTACCACAATGGCTTGAAATAAAGTCGAAACCGGTCAGGACCTACACCCCGTTTCTTATTTTTCACCTGTGGTAATGTGTGATATATATATATATATATATATATATATATATATATATATATATATATATATATATATATATATATATATATATGTATGTATATACAGAAAGTTAGGTTTATTTTATTATATTCATATTATACAAACATAAACATAGACACATACTTATAATATATATATATATATATATATGTGTATATATATATATATATATATATATATATATATATATATATATATATATATATATATATATATATATATATATATATATATATATATATATATAATGTCTGTGTGTGTGTATAGTATCAATATGATCCTCACCTAATTAATGTCTAACTGAACATTTCCGAGATTAAAAACAAAAAATTCTTCTTACACAAACTGAAGAAAAAGCAGAACGAACACTTTTTAATGCAGACTGGCGTTTCCGCAGAGCAAAACTCTAGAACCTTTAATGCTGAAAGCTCGACTGGAAGTGATTTCGAGACTTCTTGCTTCCAACCCTCGACGGGTGCCGGGGAACGCCCCTACAGGAGGAAAGACCTCGCATTGGCCGGTCTAAAGCAGAGGTAATATTCAAGAGTTCTGCTCAATGGTTAATTTAATGTGTTGACCTTTTGCTAGTTTTTTGGCGACGATTGTTATTTGGGTAATTGTCTTCGCCAAGGGGAAAGGTTGCTTGCTTTAATGGCGAAGAGATATTTACTGCTTTCTCTGGAGTAATTTTGTGCTGTACAGTTTTTGGTGTTCTTGAATGGAAGAGTGTGTGTGTGTGTGTGTGTGTGAGAGAGAGAGAGAGAGAGAGAGAGAGAGAGAGAGAGAGAGAGAGAGAGAGAGAGAGAGAGAGAGAGAGAGAGATCTTTCTTACTAATAATGATATCCTCATTGAGTGCTTGTAGGCCAGGATGCCAGGATAGGAATGCAAGTAGTTAGGTGACAAGCTCTGTGAATTACATACGGCTTTTCTTGTTTTGAAGTGCCGGAACAATATTCCCATCTTTGCTTTGCATTTTGCCAATAGTATTGCTATTTGATCATTGCATAGTTTTGCACGTTGCTTTAGATTTACTTTCAAGATATGGATCAATATGCTTAAAGTTTTTAATGCTAAGGAAGTTGAACTACTAATATGGCATATATATCCATGTTTATAGATTCTTGTCTACATAAATCTCCATAGATTCTTACCTGATATGAATATTTTTTTATACAAAAGATGTTAGAGTTTACTATGTATGTATACATGATGTGCGTTATCCTTCAAAACGATAATGCCTGAACGGAATTATAATTTTTCATAGAAGATGCTCGAACAACGTCCATTAATCGCATATAATAAACTTCAAAACTCTGTTCACTGGCTGTTGTCAGTGTACTCAGCTGTATCCTGTAACAGCATAACACAGCTAGTAGCCAATGACTGTAAATGAAAATCAATTAAGTCACTATTCCTGCAATTTAATGATATTCACAATAGCTATTCTTAATGAATAGATAGATTGACGAAGTTCATAAATCCAAGTTGACAAAAGGTCGCAAGTCGAAGGTCCACAAGAATGAGTTTGACTAGAATCTCTCCTCTCAATTTCGATCGGATTTTTTGAGGCACATCTCTACGGTGAAGCAAAGAATACCGATCAGACATCCAACGACTAGTACCAGGAAGATGCCTTGCAGGTGGTCTATGCCTAAGGGGATGACGTGCTGTTCGTGCGCATGCTCTGCTATGCTGTCTGTGCTCTCCCTTTTCTCCTTCCACACTGCTGACTCAAGCTTCTTATACTGCAATAAGAAAACAGACTATCTATTCCTTGGTCTGTTTATTACACTACGTTTAAACAAGCAGTCATCTGGTTACCTAACCAATGACTTTATTACACTATGTTTTATTTTCTTAAAAGCACGAAAGTAAAGAAGCAAAATCTTCTGGTTAGCTAACCAGTGACTTTATTACACTATGTTTTATTTTCTTACAAGCACGAAGTAAAGAAGCAAAATCTTCTGGTTAGCTAACAAATGACTTTATTACACTACGTTTTATTTTCTTAAAAGCACGAAATTAGAAAAAGCAAAGTCTTCTGGTTAGCTGATCAATGACTTTATTACACTACGTTTTTTTCTTAAAAGCACGAAATTAAAAAAACCGAAGTCTCCTGGTTAGCTAACCAATGGCTGAAGCTCTTTTGACTCATTCACTACTCTTTAGCGTCAAAATTAATAACATTATGATGGACGTCGAAAGTTCCTTTCATGTTTCTATGACCTTTTCAACAATGATCTACTATATGAAAAAAATTGTAAGCAACATTATGCTATGATTTCTTTCGATAAATTTCTAGTTGATTTCTGAAAGATAGCAGATTATAAATATCTTCTGATTAAAATCCACTTGAGACAAGCACTGAAAAATTATTCTAACCCAAAGATTTCCTAAGAATAAAAAGTAATATTTGTTTTTCTTATATTTTTCTAAGTATCATTGTCTTTCATCGACGAAAAGGAACACAGTTGCAGATTTTACAAAGATATGCCTAATTTTTTCATGATACGATAAATGATATTGCAATATTCTTGATTTCATTTTCATCTAGCATCAAGCAATCACTGGATTATGTCTGTTATGTCTTTAGTTCATTGGGATTTGAGTGATAGAATATTTGTCGCTAAAAATGATATTCAGGATACCACTATACCATTTTTCTTTTTATTAGAAAGTGAAGTGTCCTAATGAGGTTTGGCTTTCTCTTAATATTTAAAAGTCAAAGGAAATAAATATAAAATCTAATTTTAGATAGAGAGCGGATCAGTTAATGATAATGGGAACAGTTCAAGCGGACTGATTACATTGTAAATCATTCGGACTTATTGCCATTTAAAAATAAAGACCATTTTGGTAAATAAGTAGAATGACTTAAGCCATCATGAATGTTCATAATGATTTTGCTTCACTTGCAACCAGTGCCAGACCCTTCTATTATGTAACGTACGTTGAAAAAAGCATGGATAAAGTCTGTGTTGCATTCATAGTGACTGATTCTCCTAAAATTTCCGTAGGATTAAATATAAGATATTTAAGATTAAGAGTTTACGCTGGTCACCAAAAATGAAAACATAAAATAAAAATTTAAATAACATCTTTCTTACGAAATGAACAGCCTGAAACAGGAAGTCTTCATTTGAAGTGACTTCATTTGATACGAAACAGAGAGCCAGCAAACGGACTATCCTCACTCTAATAACCTGACTCATTTCAGAACAGCTCTTGTTTATACCATCATTCCTATTAAAGTGACATAATTTTCTCCTTGTAATAAATAAATCAACAGATAATGTTCAGTGAATTTTTCACTCACTTCTAGAGAGAGAGAGATTGAGTCCAAGAACCACCTTCCAACCAAGCCGCTTTCAACCATCCAAGAGATGACACGATCAAACTTTGCTTTCAGCGGGGAATTGCTCTGGAATGCTAGACCGACGCCGAAGGGTGCAAAGCATTCCTGCGAAGTTAAGATCTATAATTTTTTGAAGCTGATGACTGAGATGAAGATTTTGTTTCAAGTGTGATGAGAAGCAGTCAGTTTCACGATGGATTAAAGGAAATTTATTGGTGAAGAAGGTTAAAAAACTTCCTTGTAAATTTTTTTTTAAACTTCGCAAGTGCATTATTTGTCAAGTTCAGTTTTAAAAAATCCCTTATAACAAAATGGTTAAAATCTTCGCAAGTGCATTATTTGTCGAACTAAGTGTTTTCAAATAACACTTAAAATCTTCGCATGTGCAGTATTTGTCGAGCTAAGTGTTTTAAAATAACATTTTTAAAATCTTCTCAAGTGCAGTATTTGTTGAACTAAGTGTTTTAAAATAACGCTCTAAAATCTTCGCAAGTGCAGTATTTGTCGAGCTAAGTGTTTTGAAATAACTTTTGCAAAATCTTCTCAAGTGCAGTATTTGTTGAGCTAAGTGTTTTGGAATAACATTTTCAAAATCTTCTCAAGTGCAGTATTTGTCGAGCTAAGTGTTTTAAACTAACATTTTTAAAATCTTCTCAAGTACAGTATTTATCGAACTAAGTGTTTTAAAATAACACTTTTAAAATCTTCTCAAGTGCAGTATTTGTCGAGCTAAGTGTTTTAAAACTCCCTCGTAACAAAACTGAAATTTTCGCAAGTGGCCTCAAAATCATCGTTTCTGTATCATACTTTCGTGCAGGTTATGCCTTTTCGCAAGTGGCCTATTAGACAAAATCATCATTTCTGTATCATACTTTCGTGCACCAGGTTATGCCTTTTCTTCTTCTTGTTTTTTTAAATACACTTACTTTCATGGTCCTAACCATGGGTCTTCCCTTTGGCGTCGTTAACTGGACACTCACATACTCGAGGTAACTGCGACTCTGGATCATCACGCCCTCGCCACTCAACACCTTTGGCTTGATGTCCTCGAACAATGGGATCTGATAGAAACGTTCGGCTAGTGCCTGTTGGTAACACAGAAGCGCTCTCTTACAAAACAGTGAAGAAGAAGCAGTTTCAGAATACCTCTTGAGAGGCATTTTCATGATTTTCGATGACAGCAAACAAGTATAAGCCGACAAATGGTTCAAATCATTCCGGATTTTCGAATTAAGATATCAGACCCTTAGATATACAAATGCTTTTATAGAAAAAAACAAACTTGGTTCTCCGTCTCCCATTGAAATAAAACCACAACTGCAACAAGTAATGTTTCGTTTGGTGGTTACATTTCTATGTGACACGGAGAATCATATTTGCTTGTTATGTCTACGCAAGTCAACTTTCGGTGTGAGAACCGGATATAGTAATTTCTGGAGTACCTAGTTCCTGACCCAAAATCTATTTCAAAGTTAAAAAATTAGATTTACGTTTGTCTGTGTAACTAAACTTTAGGTAAGAAAGCCGGATGCAGGAGTTTGGGAACTGGTTCCTGACCCAAAATCTACAACAAAGTTAAAAGATTAGACTTACGTTTGTCTAAGTAACTAAACTTCGGGTGTGAAAGCCGGATCTAGCAGTTTGGGGACCTGGTTCCTGACCCAAAATCTACTAGATAATAAAAAAAAGACTTACGTTCAGATACTTGTTCAACGAACTGGCCATGGAGCTCTGGAAGAATTTGCCCAAGCTGAAAACCTTGTAGTGCCTTTCGTAAAGCTCCTTGAATGTCTCCATGCTTTCTGGCTGCCTGCTGATGGTGAGGAAAGCTGTGAGGTTGGAGCTGTAGGCTGTGTTCAGGATGAAGGTATAGATCCACAGGAATACCACGAATATTTGCGTCGTTGGTCGAATTGGCAGAAACATGGTGGGATAACGGAAGTGCATTCCGAAGGAATACATAAAGGAATATATTGGTGACAGAAGGTGTTTGTTCTCATATCCGCTGGAAGGGAAAGGACGCATTTTTCGTATGGTTAGATGTATGTATCTTCTGTAAATAAATTTATCTGTATAGTCTATGATTCATACACCATGGTGAGTCATATCCGCTGGAAGGGAAAGGATGCATTTGTCATATGATTTGATGCATCTTCTGTAAATAAGTTATCTATATAGTCTATGATTCATACACCATGATGAGTCATTATTATCGTAAAGTTCAGTCCTTAAGTGTGAAAAAGATTTTCATTGAAAGCAGTTGCTTTACTGGCATCAATAAGTTTCTTGCAGGAATCTTCAAAAAACAATAAAAGGAGGAAAGAAGCTTTCTTGTTTTCTATCAGAAACTGACGCATGAGAATCGGAAAAAACTCCGACGATATGGAAATTCCTTCAAGAAACTTATTGAGACCATTAAAGCAAATGCTTTTAATGATTTTTTTTTTTTTTTTGAGAAAATCCATGTTCTAAAAGTGTACAACAGATTTTCGTACAAATAACTTAAACGTACCGTATTGTATTAGAGCAATTTCATGTCATTCATTGACCATAAGTTACCTTGTTAACCATTATGAAATGCAAAATAAATGCCTTTTGCATCAGGATATGAAATGCTTTTATTCAAAGCTCTTAAAATAACAGAAATCACTCATTATCAAGGTCACAGTCAACTTGAAAACATTATAAATCACACGATTAGTGTAACATTACAAATTCTATTTATCTGCAGGAACAAAATCTATTTTAAACTAGGTAAAAATGAAAGCCAAAGGGAACAATAAACACTGAGCTCAACTAACCAACGGGCGCTGCCAGCGGCCAGCAAGTAGAGCAGAGGACCAGATAAGATCAAGCCAACGATGATGGCTATCCAGGAGTTCAGTTTGAAAGGAAGAGCTAAAGACTGCCAGCGGGGTAGGGGGGGTTCCATGCGGGCCAGGTAACAGGTTTCCTGATTTCCAAAATACTTTAGTTAGCTGATTTAAAATTAAAAAAAACACATTTTTGCATAAGAATAATATTTTAAAGTTACATTTTTTTTCAGAAGGGGTATTAAAGATTATAGTTCTTACGTGATTTAGTTTACAAAAAGAAATTTGAGAAATTTCATCAAGAAAAATGAGAACTGTCTATTGCGTAATAACAATTATTGTTTTGTTGCCGTGAAAGGCCTAATGAGAACTGTGATTGTGTAGGATATTTTTTTATATTTTTGCTGTGAAAGGATTATTTACTAAACAAAGTAAAAGTGGTGACGTAACAGGAATTTATACCGGAAAAAGTGTTATATTGATCATTGCCTATATATATATATATATATATATATATATATATATATATATATATATATATATATATATATATATATATATATATATATGCATATATATACATATATATATATACATATATGTATATATGTGTTTATATATACATATATATATATATATATATATATATATATATATATATATATATATATATGTTTATAGATATATACATATATATATATATATATATATATATATATATATATATATATATATATATATATATATATATATATATATATATATATATATTATATATTACTCTATTTACCTTAATAGGGAACGACTCCTGAGAAAAGGAAAGAAAGAACCACTGCCTTATTCATACCTGAACTGCTGAATCATTGAGGAATCCCTATGCGGAAAACCCCTCCACTCTTAGATGCTTCAAAGACGTTCACAGAAGGCTCATCATAACAGCAAGTCAAACCACCTAAACACACACTAAGTCATTTATCTATCTATATCTCACTCTCTTGCTCGTGGATGTTGCGGGGCCTTTTTGCTAATGTTTCGTTCGCGTCATCTATCCAGCCTTTTACCCTCTTTCTTCTCAACACTTCTGGATTGCATATTTATTTTACTATCCTATTATCTTTCGTAATTTTCATGTGACTGAACCGTCTCTCAACTCTCTGATTCATTCTTTCACTTATTCTAGCCCTTTTACCACTCCAAGGCATCTCCACATTTCTCCTCCTTTCAGTTCCTTTCATGCCAATTATATTATGCAAACAGTTCATATCCACAGTTTTCAACTTTTTATTTCATTCACAGTCATCATCCACGCGTCACTTTTACAAAGGAGAATTGGTTCATCAGTCCCTTTACATAGTCCATCCTTTGGCTGGTACAGTCGGTAAAGTGTTGACCTCGTATTCTCGGGGACCAGTGTTCGCTCCCCGTCAAGGGGCGGATAGTGAGACTGTCTACTGGATGGTTACTGCCATGAGTGACGACATGGTGGGGGGTTGGGGTTACCCGGTTGACGTCCGCCCGAGAGGCAAACTGTCTGTGGGAGGGGTGAAACCACCAACTTTAACTTACCCCAGTTTCCTAATTTTTTTGCACAAACCCAACCTACTTTCCATAACTCACCTATTTACGGACTCGCTATTATTAAAGAATCTACTCGCAAATACCTATACGAATCTACAGTATTGCTCACATTTGCCAATTTAACATTCATTCCTCCTTTTTCTTTGTTCCCATTTATTCTCACGGTCGTTCTCTTTTTCATGCCTACTCTCAAATTTCTCTTTTTGCAAACGTTATGAAGTTCTTTCATTGACCACTGCAGTTTTTATTCATTATTCCTAATTAGTACTGTACACCTGTCATCCCATTTCTACAAAGTACACTTGCCTCACTTTCATAATTAAAATTTCTTAACACTTACAATGGTATAGATTATACCACACATTCTCACCACCCTCCTCATTGCTTATCTATAAAGCATTTCATAAGCTTTTTCTACGTCCATATGTGCTATTTTTAACTTTACTTGAAGGCTTCTTGTGCAATTGTTTCATAAGAAACGCTTCATCTGCGCATCCACTTCCTTGTGTAAACCCATACTTATCAGTTTTCTACCATCTTTCCTCCTCAGTTAAATCCTACCACGTACTCTCCTTGAGAGACTGGTAAAGTTATGCCACTATAATTCTTATAGTCTCTCTATCACCTTCTTTGTTATACAAAGGAACAATTACTCTTTTCACCAATTCCTTCGGAAATTCTCCGTCTTCTAGACATGAATATTTACACATGTGATATCTGTACATGTGAAGACATATTTATACATGTGATTAAAGTGAAGGAAGTGTCATAAGTTGTAGAAGGGAGAGTGGCTGGTTTATGGTAGAAAAGGGGCTGTGATTGGACTGTGTCGTCTTCATGGCTGTTTAATATTTTTGTGGAAGGGGTGATCCAAGAGGTCAATGAAGGACAGTACATTATAGACAGAGAGAAAGATAGATGCCAACCTCCGTAGCAAACTGTATGCTGTATTCCTGGTACTCTAAGCGACCTGATATTGCAGAGATGAATATATTAGCAACTCCCAAATCTCCTTCATCCTTAGCCAGAAGACCCACCAAGCCATCCCAGGATCCGTTGGGAAGCTTCACGCCCCACATTTCGCCTTTGGTAGTAAGTTTCCAAGAAGAATTGCAAGAGAAAAGAAAGGTATAAAAATTAATGTTGATAACTAATTCCTTATATTAATGGCGTTTTGTATCAGATCTGCAATCCTAACGAACATCTGAGAACAATTAGAACTGTAACACAGACCTGAATTAATAGCGTTTTGTATCAGATCTACGATCTAAACGAACATCTTCTGAGAACAATTAGAACTGTAACACAAACCTGAATTAATAGCGTTTTGTATCAGATCTGCAATCTAAACGAACATCTGAGAACAATTAGAACTAAACAGACTGAACATCAGATTCGATCTAAGCGAACACCTTCTGAGAACAATTAGACCTGTAACACAGACCTGAATTAATAGAAAGCCATAAATTGTAAGGTCAAGCCTGTGATAAGGGTATAGCATTCGTTTAGCATTCGTTTCTGTTTTTAACAGAACGTCGGTTTGCAAGCAATGATAAATTTCGAGGAAATATAATTTTTTTATACTTTCTCTGAATTTATCATTACCTGCATCATGCTACTCAGGCCATAGTTTTACGTTAATCGTTACTGTACGTACCAATTTTTCGTTTTCAGTTTGCGGGAAATAATCTTTGATGAAATGAAGATGGGAGTTATTCCAAGTTTTCTTCGGAAAAATTTAATGAATTTTTTTCCTCATTTATTTTTCTTTTCATGAAGGGAAACCATAACTGCTAATAATCACACCGTAGTTCTCCGAAAAGAAATGATTAAAGAAGAAGAAAAATCATTTTAACATTTCCCTACATTGAAACCAAATGTCAAAAAATCAAGGGAAGTACTAATACCCTCAAACAGGGTTGGGATTAAATACAAATTCTATTAGAATGCTGTAAATAATTTCTCGACAAAAGGAGGATAACTAACGCAGGGGATTTAGAAATCTGAAGGCCATATAAACAAGACACTAAAAGAATAATTATGTTTTTTATAAGTATTTAGCCAGTGTATATTGCATTTATCCACTAAGGATTAAAATGCCTATCACTAATGATCACTGGAGTCAGATTTGTAATTATCTACTAAAGATTAAGATGAATATTACCAGTAATTTCTAGAATTAGAATAGGATTCAGGAGAAAGGACTAGAATAAGAAGGGGTGCTAACCAGGGGTTGGTTCCACGTAAACAATGGTGAAGTTCACCACTTTTGCCAGAGCCTCGACGACAGCAATTTCCCAGCCATAACGGTAGATCAGAGTGCCATTGGCACTTCGGCGATATATGATCGATGGGGGGAATTCAAACACTATTACCTGTGCAGAATAAATGGGGGGATAAAGATATAAAAATTCAAGATGGAATAAGAGTAACCTAACAATATATGAGTGGAGATTCTGTAACTTAGGTGACTACCGCAAGACGGTTACTGTCTCTTCCTCTGTTTATTCTTGTACCCAGTTTTAGATTCCGTTTTGGGGAAAAATAATTCAGCCTCTTTCTTTTAGTGACATGTTCTGTATCCCGGTTAATTCATACCTGTCATGGATCACATAAACTGAATTACTATACTTGCTTCTCAAGCGTATTCAAATATCGTATTCATGTTCTTTTGCCCAATATCTTCAGTTCTGTAATGACCATATTTTACGTATGTGCAAAAGAAATGATAACTCCGGTATATCGTCATCTAAATAAAGGATATGCATATACAGTATATATATATATATATATATATATATATATATATATATATATATATATATATATATATATATATATATATATATATATATATATATATATATATATATATATATATACATAACACAAAACATCGTATCTCGTCGGCAAATAAGCAAGTCCCTCACTAAAAGAATATTCGTTGGCAGTAATTAGGAAAGGTACCCACGCAACATAGCATATATGAAACCAGTCCTACTGAAAGATCATATCAGTTTAAATACAAACCAAAAGCAAAATGGGACTTACGTTCAGAGGTGCTTGGCGGATGTTGGAAATTTTGTCGGGGAAAAAGTCCGGAGATCCCGCGAAATCGCTTCCACGCCATAAGGCCACAAGAGCCAGGCTTCCTCTCTTCCAGTAGAGCTCGTTTCTGTACACTTTGTACTGGCCTACTTTGTCGCTCTGTTAAAAGAATTGCATTTTAAGAAAGCACGGCTCTGAGGCTGGTAATTGCTTATTATAGGGAGGTTTATATTCTCTATAGCTACCCATTCAACGAAAAAACACACACACACACAAGACACAAGTATATATATATATATATATATATATATATATATATATATATATATATATATATATATATATATATATATATATATATATATATATGTGTGTGTGTGTGTGTGTGTGTGTGTGTGTGAGTGTGTGTGTGCGTGTGTGTGTGTGTGTTTTACATGCGTTCTTAGTATTTATAAACAAAATAAAGAGAGACGCAAGTAAATAAAGCAAGCAAATAGGGCATATTATTTCCTAATTTATTTACTGCTCTCTAGATTAGTTTGATATAGCTCGTAAGTATGCTTTTGCTCATTCTCTTTCCATGTCGTTCTGTATATACATACATATATACACACACACACACACACACATATATATATATATATATATATATATATATATATATATATATATATATATATACATATTTATATTTATATTTATATTTATCACGACCGTTTATAAATTTTATTTGTCACCTACCTTCACTACACCCAATATATGCTCGGTTTTCCTAACTTTCCTGGTCAGCAGAAGCTTTTCCAGTTGCTCTTTAGTTAGTCCAGCAAAAATCACTCTGCGAAACAAAATGACCGACAGAAAGTTACACAGTCTTAAGAAGTAAACTGAATACGTATATAGGAAGCTTTTGATACGAGTCCTACTAAAGGAATTTGAAGAATATATATAGAACGTAAAGGCTGCATGTCAAATTTTGGGTCTTCTCATGACAATGTACTAATTAAATGAAGAATATTTTCTTTTATAAATTCTAATAATTCTGCTTGATGGCTTTCATCAAATGAATATGATTTCAAATCCCCACTACCTATGATTTCTCTCTCTCTCTCTCTCTCTCTCTCTCTCTCTCTCTGCCTCTAGACATTCAATTGATTAGCACTGTTTTCTTCTCTGTCATTCTCACTCATGTGTTATTGAAGGTAAATATACTCAAATAGCACATATCGGTCATAAGATTTTAATTCAGCTTAATGCACATATATCCCTAATAACAGAAATTAACACGGATCGAATCGTACTACCAGACATTGATTAGTCAGAACTTGATAAATAGTTCATATCGGTGTTCATTTTGTGGAAATAATCGTAATAAGCTAGCTGGAATATTGGATAGCCAAAGTTTTTCTAAGTCTTAGCTACAGGACCATAGTCATTGGTATTGATCACGCAGTTAATATAATTAGTGTCTGGAAAATAAAAAGCTTTAACTACAGACATCTGATTCAGGAAACTTACATTCCAACGTCCTATTTTCAACTGATCCTTCTTATTTATAAAAAATAAGACTCTTAGCATCCCCATGTTCTCTGGAATAAGGTCATTTCTAAATTTTGTCTACTCATTAATGTAACAGAATTCATGGCAGATATTCTGGCTAAAATGACACTAAAAAAATAGTTCCTTGTCAGTAAAATTTCCTAGATGATTAAGGCCAATGATCCCTGCCACATCCTGTCGTTTTTAACCAAGGGCACCTGTCTGACGTCTAGAGTTAAAGCCAAAGGGACAGAGCACTCAGTGCCTCAGCCTTATCCAGTATCCATCTACAGAGGATTTTTAGTGACCATCGAGAGAAAAGCCAGAGTTTTTGATTGGGGTTTTAGCTCTTATCTTAAGAGGTGTCAACCTACAAGGCAGCAGGTGCTCGACTCGTGAGCTCAGGAACCAAATCCAGGTACTACCAGCTGGGTCAGCTGGATCTGGTGTTTTCTAAGGGGTAGGGACGCAACGTCCTTAACGCATTTTCATAACACACCACAGTTACCTGATCCTAAATGGTTCCATGACTGTATAAAAGGCTATAGTATATATTATGCATATTTACATTAACTTTGACTAGCATGTTTTCTTTGGTAGTCTCCGCATTCACAACACGAAAAATACAGGGAACTGATAAAAGAAAATCGCCCTATTCAACAGCTACAAGTTTTGAAACCAAGATAACCGATGAATTGAGGAATCACAATAAGACTGATGCTATATTTTATTTATTCAAATTATTTGAGTAAAGCTTACTTCAAGTAATGTTTTGATATTGCAAAATGAAAGGACTCCTCTTGGTTAGTGACACTATTTACTACGTTCTAGGAAAGAAAGGTCAGAAAATTAGGATACTTAGTATATCAATGGAAGGAAAAGATACCTACTTGCCACTATAGTTCCAGGCAAGTCGGGGGTTTTCTCCGAATGTCTCAAATGATGCGATTTCTGTCATCAGGAAGAGGCTTCCTTGGCAACTAGCGGACGTCCAAATGGCGTTTTCCAGAGCTTCCACGTCGTAAATCGACACTATCTGGAAAAATATGTCATAGAAATTAAAAATTTATGAAAATATCATCTTAATCATAGGTAAAATGTCCGATCTGTGGAGTTGTACAACGTTGGATCTAGTTAGAACTTGCAGAGGTTCCACCAAAACATCCAGACGCACACACACATATATATAATTTATTTGAATATATATATATAGGCGAATGATCATATACATACATACATATATATATATACATGCATATGCATGCATTAATGGTGGGCTCCTGAAGGACTTAGCTTTTTAGTGTCTGAGCAACTTTATACCAGTGAAATTACTAGACTTATGCCCCGCAACATGGGTAATCAGAGAGCTTACAAAAGTTTTCCAAAGTGAACGAAATGTGTTCAGGCGATAATAAATAAAGTAGTCTTCATAGCTATAATGATATTTTCATGGTTATTCAGGGAACTGTAGATCATTTAAATCCTGCTTAAAAAAGTTCTACTTACCTGCTTGAAATTTCGAAGCTGAGACAGAGCCTGGAGCACGCTCGAATCTTGAAAAACCTCATCCACTACGATGATCAGCTCACATTCTCGAAGCATCTTCGTAACGACAGTGACCAGCAGAAGAGTCAAAGACCTCTCATTCACATCCACAAGCGCGACTTTGCCCCGACCTGCAAAAATGCTCTGAAATGCACCTGTCATTACTTGGAGTACTTGCTGTTCTCCGCTAACCAGTCGACTTGAGGTTTTGGTCTCGTTGTAGCCGCAGTTTCTTTTACGCACGGTTCCAAACATCTTGGTTTCAAGAGCGTTCGAAGGTGATTCATTCAGAGTTCCATTCAAGAGTTTAGTGTCCATGGTACTCGAATGGAAATGCTTGGGATTCGTGTCATTATTCAAGAGGTTTTCTTGAGAATTTAGTAACAAGTCGCCGACGTTATCGAAGGGAATTTGAGATACTGAAGAACAGCCTGAACCTCCAGCAGCTGCTACCATTTGTAAGCAGAGAGCAGCTGCGTAGGAAATCAAGATTCGTCGATCCATATCAACTATTCAGATGGGTCTGCCTGTGGTAAAAGAATAATAAAGACTAGATTTCATCATATTCATCATATTCCTAATTAAAACCTATACTGAAATCCATGTCACTTATGCTTCCATCATTTGTTATATTCATAGTTACTAAAAAGTTTAATTGGTTCTATTCAGTGCTTATTGATTTTGCTGAATTATTGATATCACATTTATCAAACTCTCAAATTACTGCATGTTGTCTTATATAATTTTTCTCGTTCTTATTTATATAGTTACTTGTCGAGATGCAGCGAGATAGTTCTTGTCATGGTACAAAGAGAGTTATGAATGTTTTTTCTGTTTGTCTGAGGTTTGGGCCTCTTCTTCTTAGTCAAGATAGTTTAAGAAACCTTTGCAATTATTGGAGAAAACACTGAAAATTGAACTAGAAAATAATATTAAACAGAATCTAACGCACCAAAAGCACATGCACACACATACATATATATATATATGTATATATATATATATATATATATATATATATGTACACACACACACATATATATATATATATAAATATATATATATATATATATATATATATATATATATATATATATATATATATATATATATATATATATAAATATCTATCTATCTATATATCTATATATATATATATATATATATATATATATATATATATATATATATATATATATATATATATATATATATATATATATATATGTAGTTTGCCGCTGACTTTAACGGTATATTAATACATTCAAATAATAAGTCGCAAATAACCAATTGGTATTGAATTTGCTATACTTTGGGACTAACTTACACCGGTTAGGTATTGCACATTTAAAGTACAATTAGACTGACCAAGATTCTAACCTGTGTTCTTGGGTGAATGTTACCTTAGTCCGTCCTTTGTAAACTCTATGTAAGAGAATATGCAATAGTTATCTGTGTGTAGACAAAGATACGATAGTACAGTGTATTACGTAATTTTATAAGATTTGAATCTGCGCAATTATTTACACATTTCATTCTTTTTCTGTTCCTCTTCATGCCACCCCTCCCTTAGATTATTCCTGTTGATCTGAGCTCTTTACAACTTTCCCTCTCAGCACATGTTACAAAGAGTGAAGTTGGCTTTGTCTAAATATTTCAAGACTTTTGTGTTCATTCTCTTCAAGTCCCACAAAATATTCTCCATATCTGAATCTGACTGCTTTCAGTTTCTTCTTCTTAATTTTACTAAATCAGTATTCTTGCACATACCAAAAAACGCTGCAAACAAAATATGTGTTTTCAACATCTTTTTCTGACCTGTACCAGTACATTCCTTTTTTTCTTTTAAATAGTTATCATATCATTGAATAATGTACTCGTTTTCCCTGTCCAAAAAACGCACATATTTATTTATCAGTTTACTGTTTAATTAATTATTTTTCTGTATATATCTAACTCAAGCCTAATTTGTTCTTGGTCTTTTCCTCGCGGATATTTAATTTTTTTTCCCCATTAACCCAATCCATCACAACCTGGCAGTTTTGCATCTGAATAAACAATCACTACAGCATCATCAGCGTTGTTGTCAAATTTTGACCTCACCCACGAGTACTTCGCTCATTATAAGTTCTCCATTTGATGAAAATGAATCAGGGGACATCACTCTATAAGCCTTATTCTAACAATTAAAACAAGAAATTCATTCGCCATCTGATGTTGCCTTGGAATTCTTTCTCTCGCTTCGAACGTCCTTCTATCTCTGTCCATCATTGCCCTCGCAATATTTGTCCACTTTCATCGCATTTCCAGTATCTTCATTATCACCCATTTTTAACACCTCTCCCATATATTATTAGTTTTGAAATTTTCTCTTAAGTCTTCACTGCTATAAAGTGCATCTAAAGATAATTTTGTATAATTATTTTCGTATTCGTATCAACTGGTATGTGATCGCTATCATATTCTGCACCCAGGAACTGTGTTTCACTTGGTTAACTAAATTCATTACATGTGCATTAATAGCTATGAATTTTATTTGATTTCTATTTTGATTTTGTCTCACCAAAACTACTCCTTTCTCATTCCTCATCTTCTAAATGTAAAATCTCAAGATATCCATTTCTCTCTCTTTACCCATCTTTATGTTCATTTTTCGCATTTCCATCTGCGTAAATATCACATCAGAACCAATTAGTCACAACCTAAATCTTCAGAGAATCACTTCTCATCGATAGTACGCAATACCTTTGCATTACTCCGAACATCTCTCCTTAGGGGGCCACGACTCTCTCTGTCTCTCTCTCTCTGGTTCCTGGTTGGTTCTAGGTTCCTAAACGCTCGCTCCACAAACGCAGTTGCAAGCACACTACACTACTCGCGTGTATTTTTTTTTTTTTTACAATTTTAATTGTCTTTAGTTTTACTTTATTTTATAGTACTCCAAAAAGTTTACTTTAATTCTTGTCCATTACCCATTTCTGCAACAATAACCCCGTAAATTAGAGATGTTTTTAAACTAAATGTAACAGAATATTTCCACTTCACTTTTATTTCTTTTCTTTTTAACTGAGGCGCGGCCATGCTATTAGCTTTGACATCCATCGCTTTCCAGGTTAACAACATTCTTAATTTTCAGGGCTAGCCTTACATATTCCCCCAGTTTTCTGTTAGGGGGTTTCAGGGTCTCTAAAGTAATGTCATGATATTTTGTTTTTCGTACGGTTTTACACCTGAATAAATGTTCGGTGCTGTCCCGTGTCACCTCTTGAGTAAACAAAGCTTCTTCTGCCAGATTCTACGCTGACTCCAGGCCGGTTCACTTCTGCTAGCTATAAAAGACTTATCATTAACCTCTTCACCTGTCTCACATTACACATTTCCAGTCAGGTTTATTGACTTCACATTACTGACGTTGCAAAAAAAGCTGCTGATTAAGTTTCTAATAATACATTCACAATAACGGTTTTGATGAGGGTTTTAGATATTAACAGATTATTAATCAGAAAACTTGCTGTTGTAAGAAATATGGCAAATACCAGCACATATGTGACAGCTCACCCCCTACACTTACCTCACCCACAAATACTTAGCTCATTATATGTCTTATATGCCTGTATTTCCAGATATAAGATTCTGGATAATACCAAAACCATTGTAAACGAACATTGCGCACTCTTTAGCCTGATTGTTAGGCGGCCTATATTTATATGTAAATCTGGAGAATTTACATATAAAATCATTGCCCATATTTTAGTTTTTGAAACCAATTTTTTGAAGATAGTTACCTAAATTTTTCATGGTCTTAACAAAATGATTCGTGAAATTGAAACTCAGACTGGTAGCAAAGACTTTTATTCAATTATGTTTATGAGATGGGGGCTCCTTAGGTACTATATCCCCTAGTATATTTGGTCGACATATTAGTGCCAATGAGAATTTAGATAACTTAATTCTTATTGCTGTTCTTTGAATACAAACGCATTTAATTTCATATGGATTTTTGTAGAAATGTGCGTGGATACACTGAAATGATAGTGAATATATCATAAACACATACGCAAATCATTCATGTCATACTTGGCCGAATATTATTTTCCTATGAGTGCTGGTTAAATCTTAAGACTATTTCCGGAACATGACTAATATCAAAGATAGTACAACTATCAGATATAGCATAAAAACACGTTACCATTAGAATTCAAAGTAAAGAAACCTTAGTGATGAAAGCTGCTAATTAGATCTTAATTTTGTAATGCATGACGGAATTTAAACAAATCAAATTCCCAGAATTATTTACATAGCATGATGAATATTATATCAACGCAATGCTTGTGAAATGTTGGTTTAATGGAATTTGCGTTAAGAAGCTAATAGGGATAAAATTGGACATTCTTTAAAATAATCAATAGTTGTCATTTATTATTACGTATTTAGAGCAAGTACTGGATCAATAAACACCATTCTTCAGTTGTCATCCTCAGGTAAGCCATAAATTACAGGTCTATAATAATTGATTATATATATGTATATATATATATATATATATATATATATATATATATATATATATATATATATATATATATATACATATATATATATATATATATATATATATATATATATATACTATATATCTTATATGTTTATATGTATAAGTATATATGATTTATATAAAGATATATATACACACACATACACACATATATATATGTGTGTGTATGTATATATAAATATATATATATATATATATATATATATATATATATATATATATATATATATATATATATATATATATATATATATATATATATATATATATATATATATATATATATATACATACATGTATATATATATATATATATATATATATATATATATATATATATATATATATATATACATATATATATTCACACATTATATTTTGACATACAACGTGACATTTTTATATTCACAAAAATTAATCCACCAGTACATGCCGTTTAACATTCAGTGCACAGAACATCGGAAATAACTTAAGCCAAAAGGGAATTATAATGTGAGAAGGCTTCGTCACCAGTGGAACTCAAACCCCCACCTATTTTAGAAACAACGATGTACTGTGACTTTTGACCACTGATCCATCAAGACAGATACAAGTTGATAACGACTCTGCTGTACATTTACCTGTCGAATTCAAGCTTTGTACTTACAGTAGAATCGATATCAGCCTACCGTCGCCTTGATAATTGATTGGTAAGTTTGTAACGTTTAGCTAACTATGTATTTATGTCACATACGCCACTGTGTTTTTTTACACACAAATACTAAGCCACAAATATTGTTTAATGTGCAGTTCACTATACTTCGGGAATAACTTACACCCAAGGGGAACTGTAATTCGTAAGTGTTTCATCACCTGTTGGATCGAACCGCTGCCTGGTTTAGAAGTAAGGACGAACGGTGATTTTTGAACACCGAGCACTTATCAATCATAATTCTTTCTTGATGAAAAGGTACCGGAAAGGAAGAATCTCAAAATCATGGAAGCGGAGAGAACTTGTGGAAGGCAGTGAGGAATGTATAGGAACCTCTGGGTAGGTGCAGGAACTAGTTACTTCGCGGAAGTTTTCGGAACCGTAAGTCATCCATGATTCATTAGCTTAAAGACTTAACGCGTCAGTGGGCTTTTCTTTTCTTATCTCGAGCGAAACCCCTTGCTTTTATATTTATATATATATATATATATATATATATATATATATATATATATATATATATATATATTATATTGTATATACTGTATATGTATATATACATATATATATATATATATATATATATATATATATATGTATGTATGTATGTACGTATGTATGTATATACATATACATATATGTATATATACATATATATCCAGTTAGTTAGATGAGGGCTCGAGTTGCGCTAAACTAAACAAGCTACAGCCTGGGTCACCTTACTATGTCGTACTATACAAAAAGTGTTTTTAATCTTTCGAAGGGACAACTCTTCTCTCATAATTTTGCATAGATCTTGCAAGCAGATAGCATTATTGTTGCCTAAGTCCACTGTAGCACAGAAGTTGTAAAATATGACAATTATAACAGTTGTTTATATATACATATATGTATATGTACATACATACATACGTACGTACATACATATAGATATGCTATATATATGTGTATATATACATATATACATAAAAATATTTTTTATTTTGCTTTATAATGAAGTTTTTGCCTCAGTTCTTAAAAATTCTATTCCTTCGGCAGTCATAACTTATTATTAATGTTATTGGTTTGCCCAGCTATAGACGTATGAAACTTGTATTAATAATAACTTATTTAAAAAGTAAACTCATCGATGTCCTTGCTTCTCGGTAATATTTGTCACTGGTTTTGAAGCAACATTTTAGACCTGTGTAAAAATGTTGTTGTTCGTAAGTGGTCTGTTTTACATAACACTGGAAATGTTCTCACTTTCTACGATGCATATTCAGACGAAACCGATTTTGATACGTAAGGACTAAAAGCAGAGTTACAGCTTGTTATGAAAGCGTTCATTTCTGTCTTTTTACAGTACAACATTGAACCATGAGCATCTCGTCGATCGGCAACGCGCTCTGTTTGCATTTTCGTCATCAAGTGGTTCGGACACTTTCGAAGATTATTATTCACGAGCCTCCCTCTGGACCAAAATGGATCAAGATTTTGGAAACGGAAGAATGGAGGGTTGCTGATGTTTCCATCATTCTTTGAAGAATAAAAGAGCTTCATTTTCCTTGAATTGAGTTGGTATTGAGATAATGCAGGATCTCCCAAATGATGCTGAGACCAACAGCCCAGAAATGTGCAACTTTTTCTTGCAGAGTAGTGTTGATGATGATGTCCACCTGTAACAGGAGTCCTGTCTTTTAAGGAACCCTCTTCTCTCCACCTTTTGATCCATCTGTAGACGGTGGTGACGCTAACGCCTGTGTGCTTGGCTATTGTCCTGATGGACAATCCTCTCAGCCACAGACACACGAACGTTGATCGTTCCGAGAAGTCGGTTCTCACTGTGGCTCGGTTTTTCGGAGTCTGTCGCTGCATTGTTTCGATTCTGCGTCACTGAGGATAAGGGACCCGGTATCAGTCGACAGTAACGCATTTGGCTTTATTAGTAGGCCTATTTCCACATTTACACTACTTAATTTCTAAAATCTTTTGCAGTTCAAATCTACTTGTACCTAACAATTCGAACTTCTTTAGTTAGTTAGATACAGGGCTAGAGTTGTGCTAAACTAAACAAGCTACAGGCCGGGTCACCTTACTGTGTCGTACTATAAACAAAAAGTGTTTTTAATCGTTCGAAGGGAAAACTCTTCTCCCAATATTTCACATAGATCTTGCAAGCAGATGGAATTATTGATGCCTAATTCCACCGTGTACAGGAATTGCAAAATATGACCTTTATAACCCTTGTTTACTTTAGATATCATTCCCATGTCTGAGATCAAGGTGGGCAAACATTTCGAAGATTTACTAAGGGGCTCTGCAGAATTTTAATTGACAGAAAACTGAATTAAATAAAGAAAGAGAGCGCTGGGAAAACTTTAAGATTTAATCTAGTACCAGTCTACGAAAATATTCCACTCTCGATGACAAGTACAAGCTAAGGTGTAAGTTCCTGATACAACGGTTTGTATCTTACAATGTCCTAAAAGGCATTAATAGTCAATCCTGTGACAGAGCTCACAAAAAACTTACAAATGCATTGATATCTTGTTTGGAAAGAAAATAGATAACATTGCTATATAGTTCATGGGCTGGGCAGATACGCTTACCATCTATAATTTCCTATGGGTGAAAAGTAAGAAATGGTAATTTCGATATTAAGAATATTGTTGACAGAATATTTGTAAGTATATAGGAGTTACGCGTTCACAAGTGACAAAACTCTCATAATTAGCCAAACGCAACAAATTTGTCAGGAAAACTAAATTAGACAGGAATATTAGCTTGTATCTCTCTTGATTGCCGAATGGATAAGTAACCCCTCCCCGCCATTTTTTTTCAGATTCAAAGGGAATAGGTTCGAATCCTGGCCTGGGTAGATAAACTCATCAATTATAATTACCAGTTAGTGTAATTTCATATCAAGGACGTATTTGTGGCAAAAGTATATGCAAGTATAAAACAGTCACGCCTGTAAAAGATATATATATATATATATATATATATATATATATATATATATATATATATATATATATATATATGTATGTATGTATGTATGTATGTATGTATGTATGTATATGTATGTATGTATGTATGTATGTATGTATGTATTCACGCACACCACACGTACACACACACACACATATATACACACACACAATAACAGAATGCAGAGTTGTTGCAAAAACTGAAAAATATCTGTAGATTGC
Source organism: Macrobrachium rosenbergii (assembly GCF_040412425.1). Lineage (NCBI taxonomy): Eukaryota > Metazoa > Arthropoda > Malacostraca > Decapoda > Palaemonidae > Macrobrachium > Macrobrachium rosenbergii. Next base: position 17,777,396 of record NC_089767.1, on the reverse strand, counting down.
TCAGATCTGTTCCTCTTCTTATTAAAACACTCTTGGATGCCTCGTTCAATGTCATCTTTCATGTCAGGAATGTAATGGGGAAAACAAAGTTTTTCGCTCTGTTTACAGGAGTCTGAAAATGGATTGGTATTTAATGCGCAGAGGTACAGAGGCCCTTAAAATGTGAATCGTATATAGCTATTTAATATACATTAAGTAAGGAAAGGTGATTAAGTGAAACTGAAAATAGTTATATTTCTTTTGAAATAATCTTCAACATATTTTACCTTGTACGTCTTTTGAAGTTTTAATATAATATATTTTTTTTATTTGTTGGACCAAAGAACAAAAATAAGAAAAAATTCAATTCTGTTACAGTTCAAATTTTAATAAGAATGTAAAAAAATGGCAAGACATAAGAAAACAATTTAGGCAAGTTTTTTAAAACTTGTAAAGTCTACGGAAGATGTACTCCAGATTTCACTGATGCAAACGTCTGAGTCTGAAAGTGATTAAATTGAAATTTTGATATGGAAGACAATGGCCTTGCAAATTCTAAAGCGTTGCACCAAAGTCCCTGCTTAAAGTTGCAAGTGCAGACCACTCTACTCCAACCCCTTTGGAAGAAAATATAGAAGCACAGATAAAAAGACTAAGCTATGTTGACTGGACAGTATATTTAGTTGGGTGACCAAACAGGAATCAACCTTAACTCTAATGTATTGCTTAAAAGTAGAATGTTCATGATTGAGACAACCTCTCTGTTCAAATATGCACGGACACTTTTTATTCAAAGACACATTCACACATAACTATCTATCTATCCATCCGTCTGTCTATATATTTACACACACACACACACACACACACACACACACACATATATATATATATATATATATATATATATATATATATATATATATATATATATATATATATATATATATATATATATATATATATATTAAACTCTTTCTCGTTGACTCTTGCAATGAAAGCCTGTTCCTTCCTCCCTTCGCATGCGTTTTGCATTGTTCCTGTCAATAGTAATTTAATATAATCTTGCGCACTTGCATATAATATATACAAGACACTCAAACAAACGTTTCCATAAGTTTGTACATGTATGAGTATCTAAAATGTGATTGCTCTCGTGAATTCCTTTCAATCAAATCACTCTTGCAACTCGAGTGAAATAACTTTACGTGTCCTAAATTAGAGATTCCGTGACATACAAAGAAACTCACAGAGCAGGTACAACACCATAGATCATGTTATAGACGAGAATACAAAGAAAATTGATTGGTATTATATACTTATCAGAACAATTACTTTTGCTGCAATATATTCGAATGTCAAAAGAAAAATGAAAGAGATACTATTTTTTGGAAATTATCTGTCTCGTGAGATTAATGGCTATAGTCATGACATATTTACTTGCAGCTCAGTACACTGAAGATGTAAGACGTGGAAGTAATTATTTTCAATATATAAATGAATGCTAGAATACGGCAAATAAGTGACTAAGAGAGAGAGAGAGAGAGAGAGAGAGAGAGAGAGAGAGATACTTTATTTTCAATATATAAATAAATGCTAGAATCGGAAAATAAGTGACTAAAGAGAGAGAGAGAGAGAGAGAGAGAGAGAGAGAGAGAGAGAGAGAGAGAGAGAGAGAGAGAGAGAGAGAGAGAGATACTTTATTTTTCAATATATAAATAAATGCTAGAATCGGAAAATAAGTGACTAAGAGAGAGAGAGAGAGAGAGAGAGAGAGAGAGAGAGAGAGAGAGAGAGAGAGAGAGAGAGAGAGAGAGAGAGAGATACTTTATTTTCAATATATAAATAAATGCTAGAATCGGAAAATAAGTGACTAAGAGAGAGAGAGAGAGAGAGAGAGAGAGAGAGATACTTTATTTTCAATATATAAATGAATGCTAGAATACGGAAAATAAGTGACTAGAGAGAGAGAGAGAGAGAGAGAGAGAGAGAGAGAGAGAGAGAGAGAGAGAGAGAGAGAGAGAGAGAGATACTTTATTTTCAATATATAAATGAATGCTAGAATCGGAAAATAAGAGAGAGAGAGAGAGAGAGAGAGACTTCATTTATCTTGATATCTGAGCTTTATTATTTTAAAACTCTGACAACTAACATCGGAAAAATATGACATAATAAATAAATATCTGCTGTTTACATGAAATCAAAAGCAACCTTACTTGTATAATACTAGAGAGATCAATATGCTTAACTTTGACTTGAATGGTATTTTCCGTCGCAATGTCAGTCTGTCCTCTTTTGTGATTTTCTTTTTCGACATTATATTCTTCATTGGTGATAACCATGAAATAATGCGCAAAGATTTCAAACAAAGACTTTGGTAAAATGTTTCTGCTTTCAATAACAGAACCGTGTGAGAAGGACAATATTACTAGGACAAAATTATAACGAAATTTTTTCGATAATTATGACTGTTCTCCGTGTGCAGCTTTTGACTGTTTGAGATACGAGGGATTCTCTGCCTTGGATATTTAGGCAAATAAATGTAATGAGCAAGTGAGCTGTCAAAAATAACAACAAAAGGAGAAAGAATATCACATTACAAATAAATAAATAAATATATATATACACACATATATATAATATATATACAAATGTAATTTTATATAGATATACAAGAAGAGATTCTTTTGAGTGGTATCATTTATAATTCGTCACTGATCAGTGACTACTATTTTTTTTCAAATTATTAAGTCAAACTTCGATGGTCTCCTTGAAAATAATCATAATTTTAGCGGAAACTTTCGTCCCAACTTCCTTTTGCTCTGACCTACGGCGTTAGTGGTCTATTCCTTGCCTAATTCCTGTTCTTGCTTTTGATTTATCTGTAAATGTTAACGCATATCCTAATCTCCCTCTTCCAAACAGGCGAAGGTGATGAACTCTACCCTAGAATGACGTTATAATTACTTGTACCATTACATATAAACACAAAACTGATAAACGGCATTTTTCTTTATAATGATGAGTACTTAGTAAAACGTCACTTTCTGCAGAAAACGAGCAGTGATATTTCGTGAGTTTTGGCACTGTAACTTTTTTGAGTTTCGGAAATTTTTCCTCTTTTAAATACACGCTTGATAAAGTTTCGGTAACTAAAGTTAAAAAGTTAAGGTCCTTCGGTAACTAACGTGTCAATGAATGCTAAGTTAACGAAAGATAAAACAGTATATTATGATTTCGAATATATTAGAAAATGTACTGAAAACAGGACGTTTCGGAGACGCGATCGACTCTCTTTTTCTAATGATTGCAAATCTGCAGAAACTGGAAAGATAGAGATTTTAGAACCATATTTTCGATATATTTTAAAACAGTAACAGTTATATCGCTAGATTATCGAGAGCTGTTCGAAATGAAGTATGGTATAACGATCATATCCTAATTTATCCAAAAAAATGTTTATATATTAAGCACTGATGTATGTAAACATATTGTACATAAATGAAAGAATATGGATAAAATGTAATAAAAATGGTTAATAAAAAAAAATTTCAAACGTTTCTTAACGGGCCTGATTTTTATTTTTTTTTTTTTTGCCTAGTTCTGATTAGGATGTTTTAAAGCTGATGTTTTAGACGTTAGGTTTATTTCTTGTTACTTATCTAGAGATTAAAATGGAAAAAATTATAAAAACGGCAAAGAAATTTCGGTAAATCTTAATTTTTTTTAGTTAAATACCCCCAAAAGAGGATATTAAATTGGTTGTTCCAAAGACGGCCGAGCGTAGTTTACTTTAATCAGTAATGATATAACTTGAAAGATATTGGTCTCCATTTAAGTTCCTTTTTATGAATGAATATAATTCCTTAGTATACATCTGTCTTGAGGAAAAGGAAAACACGAAACACTACGGAAAAACATAGATAATTTTGCCTTGTATACAGTCTTAAACTAATTCATAACTAGAACTAAAGAGATATACAATCAATGATCAACAGAAAAGAGTATGAAAAGTTTACAGATTATCAAGAATACACGCTTTTGAAATCACCTGTGTCAATGAAATTTAAGAAAGGAAGAGAAATACCCTAAATTAAGAAAGCTACAATCCGTCATGAAATGTCAGTTATCATTTGTGTAACATTTCGCCATTCTTCTAGGTATTGAGTGCAGCTTTTATTTGTAATAAATGAAATATAAAGGTTTTCATGGATATTTACGATGTAACATACGTTAAATTTAAGAGCCATAACTAAAGTGATCATGTGTTAATAAGGTCAGTGGAATTAACCTAGATACAAAGGATAATTCGTATTTGTTGATTAATACGCTGTGCTTTGTCAACTTTACTTTTGCGCAAAAACTGTGTGTTGCACTAAACGTGAACTAAATACGGCACTAATAGTGTGATGCTATTCCAGATATAAAGTAATTTTAATCAGTTCTGTATATGGATACATATATAAATTGACACACCAACAGCTTCGTAATTTTTCTTGCACATTCTTTTCTTCTTTTTAATTTTTAGATAGAAAATGACCAGAATACAGTAGGTGTAAACAGGCAGAGAATTCGGAAGTGATTAAATACAGAAATCAAAATGACACCTGAGGGAGAGACACGCCTAAATGATTTTTGTCTTTGAAATATCGGTAGAGATTTAATGCCTAGTTTTAATACTGTTTTATTTTGCAGAAAATACCGACTGCACCTTCTTCAGAGGTAGATTCAACTAAAACCGAAAGTGAGAAATAGAAAATATAAATGGCTGAGATAACTTGAACAAAGTCTATACGTCTGGGAAGCAAATCCTAGTGATATTGATAATGAGTATCGCACAGTATCCCTAAAACTGAAAAAAAAAAAAAAAAAACGAGTCGAGTTGCGCCTCACGAACAATACTCACAGTTCAGCAGGGGCGAACTGCTTGCGGTCAACAAGAGCTTCGACTGGAACGACGACAGACCGCGTCCTCACAGGCAATAACCCAGTGGACGACTACCACGTCTCTTTATGATACTAATTCCGATCATGCGCGTTGCATGACCTGCGTGCTGATTGGCCAGCTTGGACACTTTATCAACCTTTGAAAGAACTGGTCAGAGGAAGCAGGAGTTCTGGCCTATAATTGGTTAGGGTTATTTCAAAGACCATCATTCTCAGTCAATCGATCTCTGCCTGATTACGGACACGGGGTCTTTTAAGCCTGAATATGAAACGACTTTGATTGGAAAGAAAGGGGTAAACTTTTATCATTAGACAGACTGGGAAGGTAAGATGCTTGTGTTCAAATTGTTATGGTTAAATCGATAAGCGGTGTCACTAGAATGTTAGTAAATTTATTCCAAAAACAAAACACACACTGGTGTAGTTATCGTTTCAGACTGAAACTATAGCTGGATAAAGAGGAAATAACATGATTTTACAGCCTGCGAAAGGAGTGGAAAAGATGAAAGCAAATGATAAAAGCAAATGCTGAAGTTTCCTTTACATTGATAAGGTTTATCTGTGTTTATAAAGCAGTTTTGAATATATATAATTTAGGCCAAAGGGCAAGCACTGGGACCTATGAGGTCATCCAGCGTTAAAACGGAAATTGACAGTAAAAGGTGGAGAGCAAGGTGGAAGAAAACGAATATGAAAGGAGATACAGTGAAAGAAACGAAATGGGTTGCAGCTATGGGCCGAAGGCATGCCGCAAAGAATCTAAAGTTATGCCTACGGTGCACCGCATGAGTTGCACTGACGGTACTACTTCCCTACGGGGATCAAACAATTTTAAAAGTATGACTGTTATGCGCGTGAGATTTTTCTATATTCACAGTTAGAGGCATACTGGAACATTTAATGCCCTTTACATCTGCGAAGTGGTGCATGTTTTGGAGTGGATTTTTGGCATGATAACAAATATTGAGACACACGTGTGTATGTAACAAAAGAAACTCAGATACCACTTTCATAGGGATAGCGAGACGAAATGAGTGTGTGTATATATATATATACATATATATATATATATATATATATATATATATATATATATATATATATATATATATATATATGTGTGTGTGTGTGTGTGAGTTTATACAAAAGTGCGCTCGCGCACAAACACACTTATACACACACACACACACACACATATATATGTGTGTGTGTGTGTGTGTGAGCATATTCCTGTGTATGTATGTATGTATGCCTCATGATTATCCTGCAGGATATAATTAGATCAATGTAAGAAAAGCACGCAGTCGGCTAATCTATTTACGGCTTTTATTTGTACCACCAACAGATTTATTGGAAAATTGTTTATATCTTCACAACTAATGGATATTACTATCTCGTTATCTAGAAAGACTTTCATACCCATATAGCAATGGAGCTTTTATATGTAACTTAACTGACTACCAAAAATCTTTTCTTTAAAAAAAACTGTGTGGTAGTAAGATTCCCTTTAAAAAAAAGTTAAAATGATTGAAAAAAGGAAGTGCGAAAGATTTTCCTAATTTAATTTGAAACATTTTTCCTAATTTAATTTAAAGAAACTACGTTTTCTAGTAAATTAAGATATCTGTATTGATCATGAAAGGAAGGTATTGTGAAATCTCCTCAAACCAGATAGCATAGACCTCATCTTACATGAGAATGATAAAGGTTTAATCGTATTAGCATCGTTTGCATAAATGCGTTCTCCTTTTGCTCAGAAGGCAAACCCGTGGGAAGTCCTTGGGAACGAGGTCATATGTTTGTTCGTGTGTGTGCATCTTAGTCTTGCTATGTAAAAGTGTGACAGCTTAGATATTAGATCGACATGGGAGATCATCCTGTGCAGACCAATTTATTCTTTTGTAAATAAGTCTTTATACGAAATACAGAAAAACCACTGAGTTTGTCTGAATTAACATTGGTCTGAGCCAAAAACAGTCTTATTCAACAGCCTGAGAAACTGAAGATGTTAACTAAACTTATTTTACCGTGAGCTATAGAATCCAGAATTGGTTACCTAGCAGTTATCTCAGACAAACTAGGAAAAAAGTTAAGGATTTACAGCTGAGCTGATTAAATTGTGAAGGATTAGATTTTACGTAGCTAGGAACCAGTTGGTTACCCAACATTATGGAATCCGAACCACATTATAGCGAGAAATGAATTTCTAGGAGGCACGTCGTTACTGCCTCTCCAAAACTTATCAGTCCTCTCTGAACGAACCCGGCTTTGTATCCATATTACCAATAGCAGCCAGTGGGTTGTTAAAAAAAACTACTGTCTATTTTTTGGGAGCTGACGGTAATTATCTGCAACCGATATTTTTGAAGCCTCTGCTAAGCTTAGCTCAGATAAAGGCGATGTATTGTAGAAATATAAACTTAGTAACAAAAATCAGCAGACTATGATACTATATGATTGATGCAGCTCCTACATATACAACTGTAACATCGCTAAACCATTAATAAGCATGAAAATTAACATGGACAGTTACAGGGGAGCAACCTGATTTACGCTTCCCCAACTTAACCTAACCTTTCCTAACCTAACCTCACCTAGGGGCCGGGTCCTTACCTGTCCTGGTTCTACTCCTCACCTACCCTTGACCCGCCCTACGCCACTTGACCTAGAGAACCAAAACAGCCATAGGGTAAAATACATGGATGCATTTATTCTATCCTACCCTGCAAACCTGGGTTCACTGGCAATATCACCCTCGCCATTGCAAGAGCATATTCCTTACCTTGAGGTTGGAAGGTACAACGCTAGGAGGCACACATTTCCTCTTGTCCCATTCCTAGTCCTAGTAATGAACTCTTTCAGTCAATTTTTTTATGAATGGTAGGCACTTATCGGTTGAAAGAATGACCTTACTCCCATGTGGAAGTAGCACAAAACATATTACTTAAGCTCTTCAGTATCACTTCCTACGCAAAAGGCAGCTATTGTTAAACTGCGGAAACTGTCGTGAAAGCTGACTGGGGTGAAGAAAAACATGTACCCGGGTATAAGAATCTATGAGGTTTTAATTTGTTAAAAACTGTTGGTGATTATTAGGCAGCAAAAAAAAAAAAAAAAAAAAAAACAAATATCCCAACAGCACATGCGCTGCAAGCGCATTTTTAATTTTGGCCAATGTCCAAGAACTTACGGAATAGACACCCTTATAAAATAACACTGAACTTGGTGTACCACGTAAGCTTTCTTCTCTTTATCAGAAAATATCCAACTTATTATTAATTTACCATTTATACTCCCAAAGGACGAACAGAACTAAAATGACCATCGTTCGACCATTTCTGATATTAAATTTGGTTCTGACAAGGAATTAAAGTTTCATAGTATGGCCAAAAAATTTTTATAATTTCAAGTACTGTTTTGTCGTGACAATATTATTATCCACATGCAAATACCCACCTGCATCCAAACATAACTGTCTGGAACAAAAAGTTGTTTCGAAATTTTTTTCATCGTTAAACGCCAGTATGGTTGCATAATTATTATCTATAACGGCAACCTCAGATTTAAAACCCCTCAGAAGACTGCAGTTTCTCTGAGCTTACGTTTCACAATATTCGGTGTATTATTTTGCATCCAGTCTTTCTTAGATTTCGTTGACGTTGGCCAAAGATATTTCTAGTAGTTTGGTACTTTGTGATCAATAAAGTTCATTCAAATCAGTACCTATATTTTCAGTGCTATAACTTCGATACTCACACTAGTACTTTATTTCATAATTTTTTCTCTTTTCGTCTCAAGGGAATTACCAAATGACAAGGCATTTCTTTAGTCGACTAATTCTGTTTTATTTAGACCTAACAATGAAAATAAATCAGGTTAACTTAACAATATTTTTCATCATATAAAACGAACAAATTGAAAATAGAAATGTTATTCATCCAAGGCCTAAATCAAAGTTTTCTCTTGTGTGGATGTCATGAAACAAGGGGTTTCACAGAGCTACATCACAAACTAAAAAAAAATCTACTTTCCCTTTTTACTTTTTTTCTCGAGTTGAATCCCTCTTGGTCCTGCATTTTATTTTTTTACTTTTTATTCAGTAGCTGATACCTATTCATAAGGAACAAGGCCACGGGCCATTGACTTGAAATTCAAGCTTCCAAACAATATGTTGGTTTCAACCTCCCACCGCAGACCCCCACACCGAGGCAGTAACTGATCATGATACAGAGCCGGTGATTTTTCATCGCCCTGGGGGAGGCACGAACTCATGACTTCTGAGTGGCATCTCAAGACACTGACCACTATACCAGCGACCAGTATAGATGTTTTACTTAGAGGAGGACCAATGTTTGTGTGACCTACTTTTGGTGCAGTCATTGGTGAATGGTACTTGCTCCTCCTCTCCATTGCTGCAAGACATTATTTTCGAGCTGGTACCAACCGTCCTGATTTCCAATCCATAATTTATGAGTTCCAGATTACTCAGTCGACAGTATAAAAGTTTATCTTCTTTGAAGTTTTCTATTTGTGAAGGAATAAACAGTAAGTTTCTGATGTACGCTGCATCTGTGCCATTTGTGTAATCGTAATCCACAGCTAGTTTGGGCTTCTGTACCAATTTTCCTCTTTTGTCCGTTACTTTACAAGAAAGCAGAACCACATTTTCCATTTTCCTCGTCTTTCCATTTCACTGTACTTATTTTTCTTCTATTTCAAGTCCCCATGCCATCTTTCTTCAATTTTTTCTCTTTTAATCCAAAAGACAATTCGTCTCTATTCTTTCTTTCCGTGCCATAAAATAATACTTGTCTTATTTTCTTTTAGAAAGTCAGCCACTGACCGAAGGGTGTAACACTTAGTTATTGTAAGGCAGTAACAGCGAAAACATTTCATCACTTTATTAAAGGCCAATTTCCATTCATGCATGGAAGAGTCTTCAGACTTTTGAAGAAAGAATATCGGATTCCTGCCATCACGTTATGTTTGTGGATCAGAAATCTCGTCACATGAACTAATGTTTACCCTTCTCTAAAAAATAGAAACGTGTATTAAAGGTCCCTCGGGTTGGGACATGTCGTCTTGACCATTCATAATATAATACCGTCATAAAAGCTGTTGGAATCAAGAAACAAAAGTACCAGTAGCAGAGTGAAATCAGTCCTGAGAAATTCAAAAACTTTGACATAACATCCAAGGGAAAAAATTCTCTCTTTTGCATAAATCTAATTTTAAGGGCCTTTTAATATCTGATTCCGAAATTCTGGAAACTCTGAAAGGTTATTCCCGATATCCCAGGATATAGTTCGATAATTATGAGGATATATTCCAAGAAAGAGCCATTTGTCTTTGTTCTGTAATTTTGGAACTATACCATCAAGATCTCTTTCGTGGTATTTTTTTGTGGGTGGAGAAGTGGGACAACTTCCTCTTGTTGAGAGAGAGAGAGAGAGAGAGAGAGAGAGAGAGAGAGAGAGAGAGAGAGAGAGAGAGAGAGAGAAGAAAATATATTAATTAAGGACACTGACTCTTGAATTCTAGTATATGTATATTTATATGTATACATATGTGTATATGCACATATATACACATACACATGTACACATATACATGCATATATATATATATATATATATATATATATATATATATATATATATATATATATATATATATATATATATATATATATATATATATATATATACTGGAATTCAAGAGTCAATGTATCCTTAATTAATACATATTCTCTCTCTCTCTCTCTCTCTCTCTCTCTCTCTCTCTCTCTCTCTCTCTCTCTCTCTCTAACGCAACCTCTCAATAAGAGGAAGTCGTCCCATTTTTCCAGCCACGAAAAAAATACCAGGAAAGAGATCTTGATGGTATAGTTCCAAAATTACAGAACGAAGACAAATGGCTCCATTTCTTGAATATGTCCTCATAATTATCGAACTACATTCTGAATATATATATATATATATATATATATATATATATATATATATATATATATATATATATATATATACACACATATAATGAGTTTTCCAAACTCTCCCTCCCTGACACCTGTCGGGTGTGGATCTGATGTTGCCTATGGTCGGTATGTTTATCAGTATTGTCCCCTGAGAGTATATTGTGATTTCTAGCCAAATGAGTTTTGAAGGCCACTCCTACCTTGACACCTGCCCGTGGGTGGAAATGTAGTCTCTAACGGTTGTGTATGTTCGTCTGTACTGTTCCTGTAGTATATATATTTGTGACTTCTAATACTCTGCATCAATCCTCCGTCAATGGCTTGGAAATAAAGTCGAAACCGGTCAGGACCTACACCCCGTTTCTTATTTTTCACCTGTGGTAATGTGTGATATATATTATGTATATATATGTATATACTGTATATGTATATGTATATATATATATATATATATATATATATATATATATATATATATATATATATATATATATATATATATATATATATATATAGAGAGAGAGAGAGAGAGAGAGAGAGAGAGAGAGAATGCACTCCTGTGTCGGTGATATAAGCATTTCAAAGATTTGTTGAATGTTAAAGGTAGGATCAAAACAGAGCTGAATGATGCAGTAGTGGAGGGGTTCCGTGCAAAACCTATTCCAGAATGATTGTGAGGGAGATTGTTGAGGTTATAGGAAGGATAACTAAAAGACTGATGAATTTAAGAATAGTAAGTAAGCGTAGATGAGATCACGAATGAGGTGATGTGGTAAAGTGGTAAAATCCTGATTTACTGGCTGATAAGAGTGCAGGGTATTTCTGTACGGAAGGACAAAATGAGAGGAATTATTCGCCTCATATGGGTGATGGACGTGACATTAAGAATATACAGTAGTAACACAATATTAATTTGCACAACAGGAAAGGTGTAAGGTAGTATTTTGGTCCAGAAAGTATGGCAGATGACCGAAGGCTTGCTAGGGGTAGAGTAGAGTGCATTTAGATATTGAAGAGGATGTGTGGATCAGTTTCCTATTGTGAGATGTGAGAATTTTGAGAAAAAGGAAAAAGCTGAATATGGGGTACATGGACATTTTACTGTAGATGTGGGGAGACTATTAATTTTTCATGTTTCCCCCCTCCCCCCCCTCACACTGTTGCAAACAAACTCCTTATTTAGAGCGTAGTAGACCACAGAGAATTATGCCAAAGTGGTTAAATTTTAATTAATGATTTTTCCCTATATTTTTTCATTCTAATTTTCAGATCATTGATGATGAAAAGAACCCCGAAAAACGTATAACGTTTCGTATCCTTCTTGATGCTAGTTAAGGCGAAAAGCCAGGTTTGGCGTTATAGGAAAACCCAATAATTGATGTCTTCTTAGTGCATAGTAATATCTATTTCCTTTGCATGGTTTGGGAACGCTCAGTATCCTTTATACATGTTTGGGAGTATTTAGACAGAATAATTGACCTTGAAGAAGAAGCTGAGGGCAAAGCAGTCTGCTCTAAGGAGAGGGAAATCATGAAACGTATGTTTTTTGAAAAAGGTTTGAGGGACAGGAAAATTGCCTGTGACCTAAAGGATAAGATTGAAAACGGAGTCATAGAGCGGTTAGAAGATGCTGGTAGGTTTGTGCAAGATAGAATAAAGGTTATGAAAGAATTCGGTAATGTTTCTGACAGCCATTTGCTTAACAGGAGAAGAGATGATAAAGTAATTAAGTGTTGGGCCTGTGGGGAACAGGGTCGTGTATCATACGAGTGCAAAAAAGCAGGTTTTTCTAGAGACAGTATTGAGCAGGATCATGGGGAAGGACACCAGTACAAGGGAAAGCTGGGTAAAAACAGAATCCAAAATAAACATGTTTTGGAAAATCAGTTTACGGGTATTTGTTGGTCCTGTGGGAATGAGGGTCATCCGTTTTATAAGTGTAATCTGTACTCTAGTAAGAACAGAGGGATACATAATTCGAGAGGTGACAAGGTTGTGAGGGAGATGTCATTGCCGGCAGGTGATGATGCCCAGGAAAACTTGTGAGGCCGGACGTTCAAGTGAATGTCCGGCCAAGTGGATGTTTAAATAAGAGGGAGAGAAGGCTGTAGGACTTATGGATTCGGGGGAAAACTGTAGTTTGTTGTCAGAAAAATGGTATTTGAAGAATCTAAAGCCAAAGGGAGTGACCCTGTATAATAGTGGTGACTATATATATGACCTGAGTGGAAATGAAATTAATATAATAGGTCATGTCATTGTTGATGTTAAAGTAAATGAAATAGAACAGAATAGCTGTGTATTCTATGTCAAGAGAGCTGAAAAGGGAAGGAATGGTCTTGGAAAGAACACTGACCAGGAGTGCCTTTTAGGCATGAATATTTTGTCTATGCTATTTGAAAAATGGGGAGCCACCAGAAACGTTAACATGGTGGCATCAGAGCAAGAGGGATTAAAAGATGAATATGGTCAAAATTTGGATTGCTGTATGAGACTAGTTGGTCAAACTATGCAGGTTTGGCAAAAGGAGGATTTAGGGTATGCTAGCTGCTTGAGACAACAGAATAGAAATATCCCTTCAGGTGGCAGGAAACTAATTAAGGTATACATCGACAGCCTAAAGGAAGTGCCAAAAGAGTACGTAGTTTTAGAAAAAATAGCAGAGTAAAAATAGGTTGCCTCCGGGCGTTCAGGTCTTGCTCAGTTTTTCTCTATGTGAATGGGGCGTTGGATATGTTTGTGTTGCTAATTAGACTAAAGCTAGTGTTAGCATTGAAGCAGGTAGCATATTGGCCAGGGTGCAACTTGGCATAGAGGAGTGTAGGGAGGATGATGATAACGAGAATAATGAAGCAATATCAGAGGAGGAACTTCAAAATCACAGACGGAAGTTGGGAGTAAATGTCGATGAAAGTAACTTGAGCGAATTGGATTTGTTACGACTTGATAAGATACTCTACAAAATAAGGACTGTTTCGAGTTAAATGATTCGGACCTGGGTTTGATAAAGGGTTGGGAGCATTCCATTAGATTGTCCTGTGAGAAGCCTATCAAATTGCCGTATAGGAGAATAGCACCCACGTTGATTCCTGAGGCCAAACAGTTGCTTGATGACTCAAAGAAACGGGGTGTAATTGAAGAAAGCGCAAGTCCTTGTGCAGCACCTATAGTCCTTGTAAGAAAAAAAGGCGGAGGGTTAAGGTTGTGCATTGATTGCAGGAAATTAAATGAAATTACTTTAAAGGATGCATTTCCTCTTCCTAGAGTAGCGGAGTGCCTGGATACGTTGGAAAGGGCCAAATATTTCTCCACTTTTGACCTTGCACAGGGGTATCACCAGGTTTTACTAAGGAAAGAGGATAGAGAGAAAACAGCATTTTCTGTACCATGGGGACACTTTCAGTACCGCAGGTGTCCAATGGGTTTGACAAACAGCCCAGCAACCTTTCAACGATGTATGGAGGATATTTTGGGAGATATGTTTTTTTAATTTCTAGTCATTTATTTGGATGATATGATATTATTTTCAAAGACCATAGATGAACACTTATCAAAAGATTGGAGGCATTGTTGGAGCGCATAAAGTCATATGGAATGAAATTAAAGCCAAAGAAATGTAATTTTTTACAAACATGTGTAAGTTATCTAGGATTTAGCATTAGTGATCAAGGAATAGGACCTGAGTTAAGTAAGATTGAAGCAGTGAAGAACTGGAAGAGACCTGAAACTATTAAGGAAGTACGAGCCTTTCTGGGATTTGCAACATTTTATAGAAGATTCATTAAAAATTTTGCGAAAATTGCCAAGCCACTCAGTGAGTTATTGAAAGGGGAAAAGAAGAAATCCAGTCAAAAGATTAATGGTCAATGGACAGAAGATGCGGAAATGGCCTTCCAGACATTAATAAAGAAATTGATAGCTGCCCCAGTACTGAAAGGGATTGAGTTTGGGAAAGCGTGTATATTAGAAATAGACGCCAGTTACGATGGACTCGGTGCTGTTTTGTCCAAATATAAGGAGGGTAAGTTGCATCCTGTAGCTTATGCAAGTAGGTCATTGAAACCGCATGAAAGAAACGTGAAGAATTGTAGTTCACGGAAACTAGAACTGTGTGCTTTGAAGTGGGCTGTTACTGAAAAGTTTAAAAACTATCTTATTGGCACAAAGTGCATAGTGTAGCCTATACTGACAATGCCCCCTTGAGCAATCTCAGCACAGCAAAACTTGATCATACAGAACAAAAATGGGTGGCTGATTTATCAGTATTTGACACTGAACTCAAATTCAGACCAGGAAAACAAAATGTTAAAGCCGACATTCTGTCACGTATGCCTGGAGAGGAGATAGTGATGAATGAAGACGAAGAAATCTGGGTAGCTCCTCATGAGGACGCAAATTTTGTTTGTGCCATAAATAAACATCAGATTTTAGAGTGGGAGGATGTTGTTAATAAACAGAAAGCTTGCCCAGTTTTAAAGATCGTAAGGAAATGGATAGAAGGAGAAAATATTCAGTTAGAAAACAGTATTTTTAAACCTGAAATAGTTATGTGGAAAAAAGAGAAAGAAAGTCTTGTGATAAGAAAGGACACTCTTTATAAGACTCATATGGATCAGTTAGGTGACATGAAATATAGATTAGCCGTTCCTGTTCATTTAAGGGGGAAGTGTTTAATCGAAACTCATAAGCTGGGGCATCGGGTATAGATAGAACTTGCAAATTGCTAAACTCTAGGGTTTATTGGCCCAACATGAAGGGATTTGTAACGGATTTCATAAGAAATTGTGAAACTTGTTTAAGGACAAAAGATGAATTACCATACAGAAATACCATTCCTGTTCATGTGGAAACTTCTCAGCCTATGGAAATCGTGGCAATAGATTTTTGTTCCGTAGAAAGATCAACCTCCGGAAAGGAGCATATTTTAGTTTTAAGTGATCTGTTTAGCAAATACGTGTGGGGATATCCAACGAAGGATCAGAAAGCGACAACAGTGGCTAAAATTTTGGTGGAAGAGTTCTTTTATAAATTTGGAATTCCTCAGCAGCTTCATACCGATCAGGGGAGGAATTTTGAAAGTGCTGTCATTAAGGAAATCTGCAAAAGATTTAAAGTAAAGAAATCACGTACTTCCCCATATCACCCTGAAGGAAATGGTCAGGTGGAAAGAATGAATAGAACTCTGTACGGACTACTTAGAAGTTTGGAGAAGTTTAGTTTTTGCGTATAACATAACACCTCATTCGGTGACAGAGTTTTCTCCATATTTCTTGTTTTTCGGAAGGGAACCATGTATATCGATCGAGACCTGGGGCTATCTGCAAGATGCATACAAATTTCAAGACGGAGACTGGTTGGGTCAGCAATGCAAAATGCAAATAGAAGTTTGGGATTTGGTTAGAAGGAACCTAACCTAACTTACTACCTTACCTAACCTGACCTAACCTACAACCTAACCTAACCTACAACATAACCTAACCTAGAACCCAACCTAACCTAACCTACAACCCAACCTAACTTAACCTACAACCTAACGTAACCTATCCTACAACCTACCTTAACCTAACCTATAACCTAACCTGACCTATTCTATAACCTAACCTAACCTACAACCTAACCTAACCTAACCTATAACCTAACCTATCCTACAACATAACCTATCCTACAACCTAACCTACAACCTAACCTAACCTATCCTGCAACCTACCGTAACTTATAACCCAACCTAACCTATGACCTAACCTAACCTATAATCTAGCATATCCTACAACCTAACCTAATCTAACATAGAACATAACCTTACCTATAACCTAACCTAACCTATTCTACAACCTAACCTAACCTATCCTACAACCTAACCTAACCTAATGTAACTTAACCTGTCCTACAAACTAAGCTAACCTGTAATGTAACCTATCCTACAACCTAACCTATAACCTAACCTAACTGAACATAACATAACATAACCTAACCTATCCTATCCGATCCTACAACTTAACCTAACCTATAACCTATCCTACAACCTAACATAACTTATAACATAACCTATCCTAAAACCTGACCTAAACTCATCCTATCCTACAAATAACCTAACCTACAAACTAACCTAACCTAACCTACAACCTAACCTATCCTACAACCTAACCTAACCTATCCTACAACCTACCCTAACCTACAGCCTAACCTATAACCTAACCTAACCTAACCTACAACCTAACCCAGTGGTCTTCAAACTTTTTCAGACCATGGCCCACTTTAGGCATTTCCAAATAGTCATGGCCTACTGCCCTTCGATTTAGCATATAAATTATGTTCATAATAAAACATACGATACCAGGTACTTAAGGAACTTTATTACATTTTCTTAACATGCTCAAACAGAATTTTCATAAATGCATTATATGGTAAATGTATCTAAGAAATTTTCAAGAAAGTTAAATTTAATAATCCAGAAATCAATGACTGAACTTTGATTATTGTAAATAAAAGTCACCAACCTAACCTTGAAACATGGCAAAAAAGATCATACAACGCAACTTCTCTGCTGTTCATGGTAACCACTGACTCAGATAAGGCAAGCTAATGAATGGATACTGCAACTTGTTTCATATCTACAAGCTTATCAAATCGGGGGGGAGAACCTGGACAAGGCTAACCGCATGTCATCCTCCACCTCTAAGCGGTTTCCTTGCTTTTGTTTTGAACCTAAGTAAGGGAGAACCTAACCTGAACATAAGTAGTGGAAGAAAGGTAGAAGTGTTTTAACCAACCTAACGCTAACCAGTTCTACGTATGGTAACTAACCTAACTTGAGCCCAGAAGTCCTAACAGAGAGTTTTTTTGCAAACACTTTATACCAGAATCAGATTTCATTCCCAAGTATTCCTCTTGGTCAGGGTCCTAACAGAATCTAACTCTAATATTAAATGGATCTGCTATAAATGACAGATCTATGGACTCAAGATCAGGAAGTATCTGGAAAATTCCTGACCTAAAATTTTGAAGGTGGTTGATTATTTCATTTTGGAAACAAGGATCTAATTCTTTTAACCTCAACAACTTCACAAAAAACCTCGAAATTGCAACCAACCTAACCATTAATTAACCTAACCCAGTTCTGGATCTTAGCAATGAACCTAACCTAATGAGTCAACAAAATAAATAACCAGTTTTGCCTTTACACTGAAGTTTCAGATTTTTATTTCTTTTTTTTATTTTATTTTCTTATTACAACATAAGTTAATTTATCTTTTATTATAACCTAGTTAAATGTCCTAACCTAACCTGAAAACCAACCCAACCTAACCCCAACCAACCCAACCAACCTAACCTAACAGTTTAAGATCCAACTAACCTAACCCAACCTAACCTAATAACCTAACCTAACCTAACCTAACCTAACCCCACAACCTAATCCCAACCTAACAACCTAACTAACCTAACCTATCCTACAACCTAACCTAACCTAACCTAACCTAACCTAACAACCAACCTAACCTGTCTAACCAACCCAACCTAATCCAACCCAACTTAACCTAACCTACAACCTAACCTAACCTCTAACCCAACCTAACCAACCCAACTAAAACCAACCTAGCCTACAACCTAACCTAACCTAACCTATAACCTAACCTAACCTAACAATCCCAACCTAACCTAACCTAACCTAACCTATAACCCAACCCAACCTAACCCAACAACCTAACCTAACCTAACTGCAACCTAACCTAACCTACAACCCAACCCAATCTAACCTAACCTAACCTAACCTAACCCAACTACAACCTAACCTAACCTAACCTAACCTAACCTAACCTAACCTAACCTAACCAACCTAACCCACCTATAACCTAACCTATCCTACAACCCAACCTAACTAACCAACCTAACCTCCCAACCTAACCCAACCTAACCTAACCCAACCTAACCTACAACCAAAAACCTAACCTAACCTAATCCTAACCTAACCTAATCCTAACCTAACCAACCTAACCTAACCTAACCTAACCTACAACCTAACAAAACCAACTACAACCTAACCCCAACCTAACCTAACCCAACCTAACCCAACCTAACCTAACTAACCTAACCCAACCAACCTAACCCAACCCAACCTAACCTAACCTAACCCAACCCAACCTATAACCTAACCTAACCTAACCTAACCTAAACCCAACCTAACCTAACCTAATACAACCCAACCTAACCTAACCTAACCTAACCTAACCTAACCTAACCCAACCCAACCTAACCTAACCTAACCTAACCTAACCCAACCTAACCTAACCCAACCTAACCCTAACTACAACCTAACCTAACCTATAACCCAACCCCAACCTAACCAACAACCTAACCTCAACCTAACCTAACCTAACCCAACCTAACCTAACCAAACCCAACCTAACCCTAACCTAACCCAACCTAACCCAACCCAACCTAACCTAACCTAACCTAACCTAACCTAACCTAACCTAACCTAACCTAACCTAACCTAACCTAACCTAACCTAACCTAACCTAACCTAACCTAACCCAACCTAACCCAACCTAACCAACCTAACCTAACCCTAACATAACCCAACCCAACCTAACCTAACCTAACCTAACCTAACCTAACCCAACCTAACTAACCTAACCTAACCTATAACCTAACCTAACCAACCCAACCTAACCTAACCTAACCTAACCTAACCTAACCTAACCTAACCTAACCTAACCTAACCTAACCCTAACCTAACCCAACCTAACCTAACCTAACCTAACCTAACCTAACCCAACCTAACCTAACCTAACCTAACCTAACCTAACCTCACTTAACCTAACCTAACCCAACCTGACCTCACTTAACCTAACCTAACCTAACCTAACCTCACTTAACCCAACCTAACCTCACTTAACCTAACCTAACCTAACCTCACTTAACCTAACCTAACCTCACTTAACCTAACCTAACCTAACCTAACCTAACCTAACCTAACCTAACCTAACCTAACCTAACCTAACCTAACCTAACCTAACCTAACCTAACCTAACCTAACCTAACCTAACAACCTAACCTAACCTAACCTAACCTAACCTAACCTAACCTAACCTAACCTAACCTAACCTAACCTAACCAACCTAACCTAACCTAACCTAACCCAACCTAACCTAACCTAACCTAACCTAACCCAACCTAACCTAACCCAACCTAACCCAACCTAACCCTAACCTAACCTAACCCAACCTAACCTAACCCAACCCAACCTAACCTAACCTAACCCTAATCTAACCAAACCTAACCAAACCTAACCTAACCTAATCCTAACCTAACCCAACCTAACCTAACCTAACCTAACCTAACCTAGCCTAACCTAACCTAACCTAACCTAACCTAACCTAACCTAACCTAACCCAACCCAACCTTAACCTAACCCAACCCAACCTAACCTAACCTAACCTAACCCAACCTAACCCAACCTAACCTAACCTAACCTAACCTAACCCCAACCTAACCTAACCTAACCTATAACCTAACCTAACCTAACCTAACCCAACCTAACCTAACCTAACCTAACCCAACCTAACCTAACCTAACCTAACCCAACCCAACCTAACCTAACCTAACCCAACCCAATCCTAACCTAACCTAACCTAACCCTAACCTAACCCAACCCTAACTATAACCTAACCTAACCTAACCTAACCCAACCTAACCCAACCTAACCCAACCTAACCAATCCCAACCTAACCCAACCCAACCTAACCCAACCCAACCTAACCTAACCTAACCTAACCTAACCTAACCTAACCTAACCTAACCTAACCTAACCTAACCTAACCTAACCTAACCTAACCTATAACCTAACCTAACCTAACCTAATCCTAACCTAACCTAACCTAACCCAACCTAACCTAACCTAACCAACCCAACCTAACCTAACCTAATAACCTAACCTAACCTAACCTAACCTAACCTAACCTAACCTAACCTAACCTAACCAAACCAACCTAACCTAACCTAACCCAAACCTAACCTAACCTAACCTAACCTAACCTAACCCTAACCCAACCCAACCTAACCTAACCTAACCTAACCCAACCCAACCTAACCTAACCTAACCCAACCTAAACCCCAACCCAACCTAACCTAACCTAACCTAACCTAACCTAACCTAACCTAACCTAACCTAACCTAACCTAACCTAACCTAACCTAACCTAACCTAACCTAACCCCCTAACCTAACCTAACCCAACCTAACCTAACCTAACCTAACCTAACCTAACCTAACCTAAACCCAACCTAACCTAACCTAACCTAACAACCCAACCTATCCCAACCTAACCTAACCCAACAACCTAACCTAACCTAACCTAACCTAACCTAACCTAACCTAACCTAACCTAACCCCAACTAACCCAACCTAACCTAATCCCAACCTAACCTAACCCTAACCTAACCCAACCTAACCTAACCTAACCTAATAACCTAACCCAACCTAACCTAACCTAACCTAACCTAACCTAACCCAACCTAACCCAACCCAACCTAACCTAACCGAACCTAACCTAACCTAACCTAACCTAACCTAAGAGATAACCTAACCTAACCTAACCTAACCTAACCTAACCTAATAACCCTAACCCAACCTAACCTAACCTAACCTATAACCTAACCTAACCTAACCTAACCAACCTAACCTAACCCAAACCTAACCCAACCTAACCTAACCTAACCTAAAGAAAGAGAAGAAACCTAACCTAACCCAACCTAAGGAAACCCCAACCTAACCTAAGGTAACTCCCTAACCTAACCCAACCTAACCTAACCCAACCCTAACCTAACCTAACCTAACCGAACCTAACCTAACCTATAACCTAACCCAACCTAACCTAACCTGAGTGGGAACCTAACCTAACCTAACCTAACCTAACCTAAAGAGGAGAATCCTAACCCAACCTAACTTATGGGGATAAGCCTAACCTAACCTAACCTAACCTAACCTATAACCCAACCTAACCTAACCTAACCTAACCTAACCTAACCTAACCTAACTTAACCTAACCCCAACCTAACCTAACCTAATGGGAACAAGCTAACTTAACCCTAAGGAATAACCCAACCTAACCTAACCTAACCTAACCTAGAAGGAAAGGAATCCCAAGAAGAGGTGGTGGGGATAACCTAAGAACCCTAACCTAACCTAACCTAAGGGAGGAACCTAACCCAACCCAACCCCAACCCAACCCAACCTAAACCTAACCTAACCTAACCTAACCTAAGGATTTAACCCAACCCAACCTAAGAGAAAGAGGAACCTAACCTAACCCAACCTAACCCTAACCTAACCTAACCTAATCCCCAACCTAACCTGGGAATAACCCAAGAACCTAATAACCTGTAAGGAGAATAACCTAAAGGAAGGAATAAAGAAACCTAACCTATAAGAAGGAAGGAGAGAAAGGGGAAGAGAAGGGAGAAAGGAGAAGGGAGAGAAAGAAGAAAGAGAGAGAGAAGCAGAAGATGAGAGGTAGGGCTTGGAAGAAGAGAAAGTGGGAATAAGAGGAGGAGAAGGAGAAGAGGAGGAGAAGGAGAAGAGGAGGAAGTAGAAGGAAAGGAAGAGAAGAAGAGGTGGTAGGGGATGGGAAGAAGAGAAAGAGGGAATAGAAGGAGAAGGAGAAGAGGAGGAAGTAGAAGGAAAGGAAGAGAAGAAGAGGTGGTGGGGGATGGGAAGAAGAGAAAGAGGGAATAGGAGGAGAAGGAGAAGAGGAGGAAGTAGAAGGAAAGGAAGAGAAGAAGAGGTGGGTGGGGATGGGAAGAAGAGAAAGAGAGAATAGGAGGAGAAGGAGAGAGAGAAGAAAGTAGAAGGAAAGGAAGAGAAGAAGAGGTGGTGGGGATGGGAAGAAGAGAAAGAGAGAATAGGAGGAGAAGGAGAAGAGGAGAAAGTAGAAGGAAAGGAAGAGAAGAAGAGGTGGTGGGGATGGGAAGAAGAGAAAGAGGAATAGGAGGAGAAGGAGAAGAGGAGGAAGTAGAAGGAAAGGAAGAGAAGAAGAGGTGGTGGGGGATGGGGAAGAAGAGAAAGAGGGAATAGAAGGAGAAGGAGAAGAGGAGGAAGTAGAAGGAAAGGAAGAGAAGAAGAGGTGGTGGGGGATGGGAAGAAGAGAAAGAGGGAATAGGAGGAGAAGGAGAAGAGGAGGAAGTAGAAGGAAAGGAAGAGAAGAAGAAGATGGTGGGGGATGGGGAAGAAGAGAAAGAAGGAATAGAAGGAGAAGGAGAAGAGGAGAAGTAGAAGGAAAGGAAGAGAAGAAGAGGTGGTGGGGATGGGAAGAAGAGAAAGAGGGAATAGGAAGGAGAAGGAGAAGAGGAGGAAGTAGAAGGAAAGGAAGAGAAGAAGAGGTGGTGGGGATGGGAAGAAGAGAAAGAGGGAATAGAAGGAGAAGGAGAAGAGGAGAGAAGTAGAAGGAAAGGAAGAGAAGAAGAGGTGGTGGGGATGGGAAGAAGAGAAAGAGGGAATAGGAGGAGAAGGAGAAGAGGAGGAAGTAGAAGGAAAGGAAGAGAAGAAGAGGTGGTGGGGATGGGAAGAAGAGAAAGAGGGAATAGAAGGAGAAGGAGAAGAGGAGGAAGTAGAAGGAAAGGAAGAGAAGAAGAGGTGGTGGGGATGGGAAGAAGAGAAAGAGGGAATAGAAGGAGAAGGAGAAGAGGAGGAAGTAGAAGGAAAGGAAGAGAAGAAGAGGTGGTGGGGATGGGAAGAAGAGAAAGAGGGAATAGAAGGAGAAGGAGAAGAGGAGAAAGTAGAAGGAAAGGAAGAGAAGAAGAGGTGGTGGGGATGGGAAGAAGAGAAAGAGGGAATAGGAGGAGAAGGAGAAGAGGAGAAAGTAGAAGGAAAGGAAGAGAAGAAGAGGTGGTGGGGATGGGAAGAAGAGAAAGAAGGAATAGAAGGAGAAGGAGAAGAGGAGAAAGTAGAAGGAAAGGAAGAGAAGAAGAGGTGGTGGGGGATGGGAAGAAGAGAAAGAAGGAATAGAAGGAGAAGGAGAAGAGGAGAAAGTAGAAGGAAAGGAAGAGAAGAAGAGGTGGTGGGGGATGGGAAGAAGAGAAAGAGAGAATAGGAGGAGAAGGAGAAGAGGAGAAAGTAGAAGGAAAGGAAGAGAAGAAGAGGTGGTGGGGGATGGGAAGAAGAGAAAGAGGGAATAGAAGGAGAAGGAGAAGAGGAGGAAGTAGAAGGAAAGGAAGAGAAGAAGAGGTGGTGGGGGATGGGAAGAAGAGAAAGAGGGAATAGGAGGAGAAGGAGAAGAGGAGGAAGTAGAAGGAAAGGAAGAGAAGAAGAGGTGGTGGGGGGGATGGGAAAAGGGAAGAGAAAGAGGGAATAGAAGGAGAAGGAGAAGAGGAGAAAGTGGAAGAAGGAAAGAAGAGAAGAAAGGAGGTGGGGGATGGGAAGAAGAGAAAGAGGTGGTGGGGGAATAGGAGGAGAAGGAGAAGAGGAGAAAGTAGAAGGAAAGGAAGAGAAGAAGAGGTGGTGGGGGATGGGAAGAAGAGAAAGAGAGAATAGGAGGAGAAGGAGAAGAGGAGAAAGTAGAAGGAAAGGAAGAGAAGAAGAGGTGGTGGGGGATGGGAAGAAGAGAAAGAGGGAATAGAAGGAGAAGGAGAAGAGGAGAAAGAAGTAGAAGGAAAGGAAGAGAAGAAGAGGTGGTGGTGGGGATGGGAAGAAGAGAAAGAGGGAATAGAGGAGGAGAAGGAGAAGAGGAGGAAGTAGAAGGAAAGGAGAAGGAAAGGAAGAGAAGAAGAGGTGGTGGGGATGGGAAGAAGAGAAAGAGGAATAGGAGGAGAAGGAGAAGAGGAGAAAGTAGAAGGAAAGGAAGAGAAGAAGAGGTGGTGGGGGATGGGAAGAAGAGAAAGAGGGAATAGGAGGAGAAGGAGAAGAGGAGGAAGTAGAAGGAAAGGAAGAGAAGAAGAGGTGGTGGGGGATGGGAAGAAGAGAAAGAGGGAATAGAAGGAGAAGGAGAAGAGGAGGAAGTAGAAGGAAAGGAAGAGAAGAAGAGGTGGTGGGGGATGGGAAGAAGAGAAAGAGGAATAGGAGGAGAAGGAGAAGAGGAGGAAGTAGAAGGAAAGGAAGAGAAGAAGAGATGGTGGGGATGGGAAGAAGAGAAAGAGGGAATAGAAGGAGAAGGAGAAGAGGAGGAAGTAGAAGGAAAGGAAGAGAAGAAGAGGTGGTGGGGATGGGAAGAAGAGAAAGAGGAAAAAGGAATAGGAGGAGAAGGAGAAGAGGAGGAAGTAGAAGGAAAGGAAGAGAAGAAGAGGTGGTGGGGGATGGGAAGAAGAAAGAGGGAATAGGAGGAGAAGGAGAAGAGGAGGAAGTAGAAGGAAAGGAAGAGAAGAAGAGGTGGTGGGGGATGGGAAGAAGAGAAAGAGGGAATAGGAGGAGAAGGAGAAGAGGAGGAAGTAGAAGGAAAGGAAGAGAAGAAGAGGTGGTGGGGGATGGGAAGAAGAGAAAGAGAGAATAGGAGGAGAAGGAGAAGAGGAGAAAGTAGAAGGAAAGGAAGAGAAGAAGAGGTGGTGGGGGATGGGAAGAAGAGAAAGAGAGGAATAGGAGGAGAAGAAGAAGAGGAGGAAGTAGAAGGAAAGGAAGAGAAGAAGAGGTGGTGGGGATGGGAAGAAGAGAAAGAGGGAATAGAAGGAGAAGGAGAAGAGGAGGAAGTAGAAGGAAAGGAAGAGAAGAAGAGGTGGTGGGGGATGGGAAGAAGAGAAAGAGGGAATAGGAGGAGAAGGAGAAGAGGAGGAAGGAGAAGGAAAAGGAAGAGAAGAAGAGAAGAAGAGGTGGTGGGGATGGGAAGAAGAGAAAGAAGGAATAGAAGGAGAAGGAGAAGAGGAGGAGAGTAGAAGGAAAGGAAAAGAAGAAGAGGTGGTGGGGATGGGAAGAAGAGAAAGAAGGAATAGAAGGAGAGAAGAGAAGAGAGAAAGTAGAAGGAAAGGAAGAGAAGAAGAGGTGGTGGGGATGGGAAAGAGAAAGAGAGAATAGGAAGGAGAAGGAGAAGAGGAGGAAGTAGAAGGAAAGGAAGAGAAGAAGAGGTGGTGGGGATGGGAAGAAGAGAAAGAGGAATAGGAGGAGAAGGAGAAGAGGAGAAAGTAGAAGGAAAGGAAGAGAAGAAGAGGTGGTGGGGATGGGAAGAAGAGAAAGAGGAATAGAAGGAGAAGAAGAAGAGGAGGAAGTAGAAGGAAAGGAAAAGAAGAAGAGGTGGTGGGGATGGGAAGAAGAGAAAGAGGGAATAGAGGAGAAGAGGAGGAAGTAGAAGGAAAAGGAAGAGAAGAAGAGGTGGTGGGGATGGGAAGAAGAGAAAGAAAGGGAATAGGAGGAGAAGGAGAAGAGGAGGAAGTAGAAGGAAAGGAAGAGAAGAAGAGGTGGTGGGGATGGGAAGAAGAGAAAAAGAAGGAATAGAAGGAGAAGGAGAAGAGGAGGAAGTAGAAGGAAAGGAAGAGAAGAAGAGGTGGTGGGGATGGGAAGAAGAGAAAGAGGGAATAGGAGGAGAAGGAGAAGAGGAGGAAGTAGAAGGAAAGGAAGAGAAGAAGAGGTGGTGGGGATGGGAAGAAGAGAAAGAGGAATAGAAGGAGAAGGAGAAGAGGAGGAAGTAGAAGGAAAGGAAGAGAAGAAGAGGTGGTGGGGATGGAAGAAGAAGAAAGAAAAGGAATAGAAGGAGAAGGAGAAGAGGAGGAAGTAGAAGGAAAGGAAGAGAAGAAGAGGTGGTGGGGGATGGGAAGAAGAGAAAGAAGGAATAGAAGGAGAAGGAGAAGAGGAGGAAGTAGAAGGAAAGGAAGAGAAGAAGAGGTGGTGGGGGATGGAAGAAGAGAAAGAAGGAATAGAAGGAGAAGGAGAAGAGGAGGAAGTAGAAGGAAAGGAAGAGAAGAAGAGGTGGTGGGGGATGGAAGAAGAGAAAGTAGGAATAGAAGGAGAAGGAGAAGAGGAGGAAGTAGAAGGAGAAGAAACACAGAAGAAAGAGAAGAAGAGAAAGTAGAAGGTTAGGTGGAAAGAGAAGGAAAGAAAGGGGAAGACGAGGGAGAATAAGAAGGAGAAGAAATGGAAGGAAAGGCAGGAAGAGAAGGAGCGACAGAAAAAAGAGCATTAGAAGAAGAAGAAGAAGAAGAAGAAGAAGAAGAAGAAGAAGAAGAAGAGGAAGAAGAAAAGAAGAAGGAGAAGGAGAAGAAGAACTAGTAGTTTTTAACTTACCTAAAGCTAATAAATCGGGATATAGTCCATTTCCAGAGGTTGACCTCACCCTGACCCTGTACCTACTCCCTTTAATATGTTGGGGGTTGTGGAGGTGGTGGGTATCCTGTAGGGTTAGGGTACCCTTGAGGCCTGGGTCCTGTCGGCGATCCAGGTCCCATTGGAGAACCAGGATGTTGATATCCGGGAGGAGCATGAGGGAATTCTGTATGACCAGGTCCTATTGGGGGCCTAGCCGGCGTTGGTAGGCCCATGCCCGGTACAGGTCCTTGAGGCATTTGGGCTGCTGGATATCCCTGCTGTCCCCAGCCTTGTTGTTCCCAGCCTTGTTGTCCCCAGCCTTGTTGTCCCCAGCCTTGTTGTCCCCAGCCTTGTGGTCCCCAGCCTTGTGGTCCCCAGCCTTGTTGTCCTGGACCCATTCCGTATTGACTGTAAGGGCCGTAGGGAGAAGAAGCGGTTGGTGCAGGCGGATTGACGTTGATGCCTTTTTTCTGTAGGCGTTCTTGCCGTTTCTGTTCCCTTTTCTTTCGCTTCTCTTTCTTCTTCCTGTCCTTCACGCCTAGCAGTCTATTCATTTCTCCCTTTAATCTTAGCGCGTGGAAAAGGTCGCCGATTATCCGGATGGCATTTGCTTCCATTTCGTGTAATTCTCCAATCTCAATAATGGCCCAATTAGGAGAGAGGAAAGGGGAAGGAGGAGGGGAAGGAGGAGAAGGAGGAGGGGAAGGAGGAGGAACAAAGGGAGGAGGAGAAGAAGGAACAGAGGAGTGAGGAGAAGGAGGAACAGAGGAGGGAGGAGAAGAAGGAACAGAGGAGTGAGGAGAAGAAGGAACAGAGGAAGGAGGAGAAGGAGGAAGAGGAAGAACAGGGATAGTAGGAGGAGAAGGAGGATCAGATAAAGTAAGAGGAGAAGGAGGATCAGAGAAAGTAGGAGGGGAAGAAAGAACAGGAGCAGGAGGACCAAGCAATTCAGCATAATGAATAGGAGGCTCTGCGTCCTCAATTGGCGTCGTTCGGCGCAATAGTTCTCTGAGGAAGTCTCCTATTCTCTTCAGGTTTGGATGCGCCGCTTTGATCATCATCTTCTTCTCTTGAATTTCGGACTCGTCCAGTTCAGCGAAGAGCTTTTCCAAGGTCTCGTAATCGCGGAACAATTGGTCCATGTTTGTTGTTAGGTCTTCCTGGCTCATAGGGGAGAAGGGAGGGGGTGAAGAATTGGGAGGAGAAGGAGAGACAGAAGAAGGAGAAACGGAGGAAGGAGAAACAGAAGAAGGAGGAGGTGAAGGAGAAACGGAGGAAGGAGAAACAGAAGAAGGAGAGACAGAGGAAGGAGGAGGTGAAGGAGAAACGGAGGAAGGAGGAAGGAGAAACAGAAGAAGGAGGAGGTGAAGGAGAAACGGAGGAAGGAGAAACAGAAGAAGGAGAGACAGAGGAAGGAGGAGGTGAAGGAGAAATAAGGAGAAACAGAAGAAGAGAGAGACAGAGGAAGGAGGAGGAAGGAGAAACGGAGGAAGGAGAGAAGAAGAGGAGAGACAGAGGAAGGAGGAGGTGAAGGAGAAATAGAGGAAGGAGAAACAGAAGAAGGAGAGACAGAGGAAGGAGGAGGTGAAGGAGAAACGGAGGAAGGAGAAACAGAAGAAGGAGAGACAGAGGAAGGAGGAGGTGAAGGAGAAATAGAGGAAGGAGAAACAGAAGAAGGAGAGACAGAGGAAGGAGGAGGTGAAGGAGAAACGGAGGAAGGAGAAACAGAAGAAGGAGAGACAGAGGAAGGAGGAGGTGAAGGAGAAACGGAGGAAGGAGAAACAGAAGAAGGAGAGACAGAGGAAGGAGGAGGTGAAGGAGAAACGGAGGAAGGAGAAACAGAAGAAGGAGAGACAGAGGAAGGAGGAGGTGAAGGAGAAATAGAGGAAGGAGAAACAGAAGAAGGAGAGACAGAGGAAGGAGGAGGTGAAGGAGAAATAGAGGAAGGAGAAACAGAAGAAGGAGAGACAGAAGAAGTAGGGACAGGAGAAGGAGAGACAGAAGAAGGAGAGACAGGAGAGGGAGAGACAGAAGAAGGAGAGACAGGAGAAGGAGAGACAGAAGAAGGAGAGACAGGAGAGGGAGAGACAGAAGAAGGAGAGACAGAAGAAGGAGAGACAGAAGAAGGAGAGACAGAAGAAGGAGAGACAGCGGGCGAAGGAAGAATGGAAAGGGAAGCAGAAGAATCTGGGGAAGCACGAGTGATATAATGGGAAGGGAAGTTATTATTATAACAATAATTAATAGCCAGCCATATATAAAAGGGTAACACAAGCATTGCTGCCGGGAGCAATGCTGTCCAAATGGATCCTGCACTATTGTACACAACCATATTATTAGCACTAAACTTAGTCATGATGATAACTGCCCTTCTAGTTGTACTTCACTATAGCTTAGTTTTCGAAAAAGACGTCTCCCAGGATCCCGGAAATCGTCTCCGGACATACTCCGAGGAATCGTCGCCCCAGAAGTCTCCAGGCATCTCGGAACTCGTCTCTGGACGTACTCGGAGGAATCATTGCCCCGAAGTCTCCAAGCATCCCGTTAGGGATTACCGTAAAAACAAACAAAAGACTGAGAGCGCGCCCTTTCTCACTCGTCTGGCCGAGTTGGGGAATATACATCCC
>NC_089767.1:17730149-17745149 GCF_040412425.1 Macrobrachium rosenbergii | reverse complement strand
CATATTTGCAAAGCAAATATTTATTTCATTTACGCTCGTTACGTGTGTTTAACATTCGCGCAAGCTTGAGTTTGTAGGTTCGGTGCCTTTTGTTCCTCTGTGGGTATGCGTCAATACTTTTTTTTTTAATTTTATAGAGTGACTTTGTATCACTCTTTTATTTCTGGTTAATTTTAGTGGATCAGGAACTTTAAACAGTTTTAGATCATCCATGGGCTGATGCTTGAATACCTCGGGTATTACAGAAATCTCGCTAAAACCATTAGTCATGAAAATCAGTATACCCTGGAATCTCGCTAAGGTCATTGATCATGGTTCCATTCTATTTTGGAATCTTGCTTAAGTCTTTGTTCATGATTCCAGCCTATCCTGGAATCTCGCAAATGCCATTAGTCATGATTAGAATCTATCGTGGAACATTGCCCCACGTAAGGTCTTGTATTGCCCCGAATTGTCTTTTCGGGCACGACATGGCAACTGTGTAATGTTATCAAGGTGTCATTTACTCTGCGCCACTCAGAAGACACAGCAGCCGAGTAATGTTGTCAACCTGTCTGTCACCTTCTCACAAAGACACGCCAGGCAATTTCGGAGACATTTACTTTCGCGACGACTAATGTAAAAGCATTTGGGGGAAGGGACAGGAAAAACGTAAAAGGAGAAAGGAAGGAGAAAGCGTCTGCGAAAATCGCTTTCGTTTTCGTTTAGGTTTTCCCACCACAATAGCATCTGACTTTTTTCGTTTTCTTGTTTATGTGACTGTGCCAGCGAGAAGTAATGATCACATTTACGCAATGATCTTATGGTTTTGGAGTGGGTTGGAGGGTGGATGGGGGTCGAGGGGATGGCAGCAGGTCATTGGCATAATTTTATATATATATATATATATATATATATATATATATATATATATATATATATATATGTTATATATATATATATATATATATATATATATATATATATATATATATATATATATATATATATATATATATGTACTGTATATATACACACACACACACACACACACATATATATATATATATATATATATATACATATATATATATATATATATATATATATATATATATATATATATATATATATATATATATATATATATATATTACTAAAGGACCTCATTCAAACTGGATGGTATCAAATGGAGTATTTATTCAGAAAAAGTTACAAGCTTTCTTGGACAAACAGTCCCACAAATGATAATGTGGAATGTTTATCCAAGAAAGCTTGTAACTTTTCTGAATAAATACTCCATTTGATACCATCCAGTTTGAATGAGGTCCTTTTAGTAATTCTACTAATGCACAGAACAATTGTGTAATTGATAAAGTTAATATATATATATATATATATATATATATATATATATATATATATTATATATATATATGTATATATATATATATATATATATATATATATATATATATATATATAATATATATATATATATATATATATATATATATATATATATATATATATATATATATATATATATATATATATATATATATATATATATATATATATATATATATATATATATATATATATATATATATATATATATATATATATATATATATATATATATATATATATATATATATATATATATATCAGCGCAAAGTTGGACCATGGAAACGTATTAATCTCAGCATAATTCTTTATTTCCAACGTTTCGTAATAAATAGCTATATTACATCATCAGGGAATCTGTTAAATAATGAATAATATTACTTTAAAAATTGCTCTAAAAATCAATAAAATTCATAAAATACAGCACAGTTAAAATACAAGATAAAAAAAACGAAAAAAAACAAAAAAAGACATAAAAGCAAAATCAAAGACTGCTAACCAACCTTATACCAAGAAGGCAGAAGACAGAATGCATAAAAGAAGTTAACTCGGGTAGAGCCGAGCGGAGGAGGTCTGGGTATTTAACTGGCGAACTAGTTGTTTGATAAATAATGATTCGAGGATAGGCAGTTCGCATGCATTAGTTGTTTGGCCTATGATACAGAAATCGTTTCTATCAATATATGTTTTACAAATTTTTGAATGGTTTCTTATGTTTGAATGCTCGGGATTGGAGAGCCTACAGCCAGTCCGAAAACTTAATCCCCGATGTGAGTCGATTCTGACCCTTAGTAACCTCTTCGTGGATCCGACATATGTCCCAGAGTTACATTTAGGGCAAGTATAATTATATACCACGTTGAAGGTCAAAAGATGGTTTAATCGATCTTTGTATCTGAAAAAGGAACCAATCGTTAGTGGATTTTTAGGGATTAATTTTAGATTAATGGCACCATAATGTTTATGAACAATTTGTGCGAACCTTTGTCAAAAAGAATCATCATGTAAAAATGGAAATTTGGCATAAAAAGCTAATTTTGGTACTTTACAAGGTTTGGCGATATTCATGAATTGTTTGTCAAGGAACATACGGAGCTTTTTAAAAAACAAGTTCTGTGGGAGGCAGTAATTCATAAAATATTCAGAAAGAAACTAATATCTTGATGGAAGGATTGCCAGTTCGATGTAATAAAAAATACGCCCTGTGGAGGAGAGTAAAAATAGAGTTCAGTTTAAAATCATAAAAACAAGAACTATAGTAATTGGATCCTAAACCAGTAAAAGTCTTCTTTCTAAAAGCAGAAGTATTAAAAAATCCATTATCCCTAGTAACAAGAACGTCTAGGAAAGGCAACTGATTATTCACCTCTTTTTCTACGGTAAACTTAATGTTATTATGTTCAGTATTAACATATGCTAAAACCGAGTCAATATCACAATCATTCTTAAATAGTTTATGAATGTTTTATGAATAACTGTATATATATATGCATTCTGTCTTATGCCTTCTTGGTATAAGGTTGGTTAGCGGTCTTTGATTTTGCTTTTATGTCTTTTTTGTTTTTCGTTTTTTATCTTGTATTCTAACTGTGCTGTATTTTATGAATTTCATTGATTTTTAGAGCAATATTTAAAGTAATTTTATTCATTATTTAACAGATTCCCTGATGATGTAATAAAGCTATTTATTACGAAACGTTGGAAATAAAGAATTATGCTGAGATTAGTACGTTTCCATGGTCCACCTTCGCTGATATATATATATATATATATATATATATATATATATATATATATATATATATATATATATATATATATATATATATATATATATATATAAAATTATGCCAATGACCTGCTGCCATCCCCTCGACCCCCATCCACCACCCAACCCACTCCAAAACCATAAGATCATTGCGTAAATGTGATCATTACTTCTCGCTGGCACAGTCACATAAACAAGAAAACGAAAAAAGTCAGATTCTATTGTGGTGGGGAAAACCTAAACGAAAACGAAAGCAATTTTCACAGACGCTTTCTCCTTCCTTTCTCCTTTTACGTTTTCCCTGTCCCTTCCCCCAAATGCTTTTACATTAGTCGTCGCGAAAGTAAATGTCTCCGAAAAGCTATTGCCTGGGCGTGTCTTTGTGCGAAGGCGACGGACAGGTTGACAACATTACTCGGCTGCTGTGTCTTCTGAGTGGCGCCGAGTAAATGACACCTTGATAACATTACACAGTTGCCATGTCGTGCCCGAAAAGACAATTCGGGGCAATACGAGACCTTACGTGGGGCAATGTTCCACGATAGATTCTAATCATGACTAATGGCATTTGCGAGATTCCAGGATAGGCTGGAATCATGACTAGTGACTTTAGCGAGATTCCAGAATAGGCTGTAATCATGACCAATGACTATGGATTCCAGGATACACTCTAATCATGGCTAATGACATTTGCGACATTCCAGGATAGGCTGGAATCATGATTACTGACTTTAGCGAGATTCCTGGATAGACTGGAATCATGATTACTGACTTTAGCGAGATTCCTGGATAGACTGGAATCATGAGCAAAGGCTTAAGCAAGATTCCAAAATAGAATGGAATCATGATCAATGACCTTAGCGAGATTCCAGGGTATACTGATTTTCATGACTAATGGTTTTAGCGAGATTTCTATAATACCCGAGGTATTCAAGTATCAGTCCATGGATGATTTGAAACTGTTTATAGTTCCTGATCAAATAAAATTAACCAGAAATGAAAGAGTGATACAAAGTCACTCAATAAAAAAAAAAAAAAGTATTGACGCATACCCACAGAGGAACAAAAGGCACCGAACCTACAAACTCGAGCTTGCGCGAATGTTAAACACACGTAACGAGCGTAAATGAAATAAATATTTGCTTTGCAAATATATGTCTGAAAATTTCAGTAAAAATTCACTGGTTTTAAAACTGACACTCAACATTCCCTAACAACCAGATTTAAAAGAAAATTGTCTTTTATTCGAGATAGTTTACTGACGAGCAAGATAACTGCAGGTTGTGATACTTAGGGGCAAATGTTGCGCTTACAAACGCCCTAATAATACGCATTCAACTATTGTTCACTTATACTGTGCATGTAAACGTACATATATATATATATACACACACACACACACATACACATATATATATATATATATATATATATATATATTATATATATATATATATATATATATATATATATATATATATATATATATATATATATATATATATATATATATATACTGTATATATGTATATACACCTGTACATATTGTTTACACGCAAACACAGTATATAAATATGTATATATATGTGTATATATATAGATAGATATATAAATTATAGATATGTATGTATGTATAAAACAGGTCAAACGTTACATGACTTTATCTTTCGCAAATGTTTGGTGAATTCGCCTGTTTATATTCAAATTCTAGGAACCAGTTATCAATTATTCAATTTATTAATGAATAGTCGTCATTATAGGGCAGGGATCTTTCAATTTGTTTCACATTTAATATCCTCTCACATAACCTGGACCAGTCTCTCGCAATTTTATCGAGAAAATCGTCGACACACTGTTCACCTACACCTACTCTGTGTACGCAGTATTCGCCGCTTTTGCCATCGACGATGACGTAGCAATAGCCGTATACGCTTTCTGCTTCGAAACGATTCTCGGGTTTTCATCTTCTTCCGGCTGTCTGTTGTACGCCTCAAAATCTAAGAAGGCGATGATGTGTGAGCTTTTATTCAGCGCTTTCACTTTGGTGAACTGTTTGAACTGGCCAGGTTCAGGGTATAGAACGGTGGTTCGGGTTGTATAACTTTGGGTGTGAGCATCGCGAATGGCTGGAGTTTTGAAGAGAGTGAGGCAATTGTAACACACGCCCGCTGCATGGTCACGCCTACCTGATTTCAAACGGTGGAAAGTATCGACGAAGGTTGGCAAATCCTTGATGAGGGCGACACGGTCATCAGTGATCAACAGTAGAGGAACTAGTTGGGGACACGATTTATTGCCCCCTTTCTGGCGAGATGGACTGTCCAATGTTTTTTCTCTCTTTCCCATGACCACTTCACCTCAATTTATATACCTAAATATTAAGGTTGTTATCCTTCTCTAACGTTTAGAAGGTATCACTGTTCACAGGTATGTCGGGCGTGTGAAAAGAAGCAGACATTACAAGTTACAACGATGACGCTCAAAAAGTTAGTTATCATGGGGCGAACTATTAAAATTTTCTAATTAAAGTATAATAAAGTTGCGATGTATAGAAATGTTACGGTGATATCTAAAATAAATTAGTGACGTTCCATTCGATACTTTCTATTCTAATCAAAAGCAGTGGAGCTACTTTTATTAATACCCTCCCCTAGCCTGCACGCAAAAAAAAAAAAAAACTGGATTTTTAAAAACTGTTATGTGTAGATGAAATATTTTATTTTCCTGTATTTTCCTCCTCATTAACGTATCCTCTGTGAAGATGCCTCACACATAGTGTAAATTTAGAGACGAATAACTTAAAATCTTACCGTAGTTGTTAACTCCGACGTCAACAAAAATGAGGAGGTAATGTTACAATATTTTGGGAACCTAAGTTCATTTGCGAAGAATCCAGCTCTTGTCATCAGTCCTTTTGTTAAAGGAGACTCAGTTTTGTCTCAGTAACATTCACAGTTGGGTTGAAGATCCATGTTTCTTTTTATACTTTGGTTTTATTTCTACAGCATAGGTAATCATCCCGTATGAGAAATTACTAAAAAAATCCTATCAAACTCTCTGAAATTTCAAAATTCAGCCGATAGTATGTAAAAGGTCACGGCATGAATTATCATCAAGAGAGTAAAACATAGGCTTAGATCATTATTTAATGCATATATACATACATACATACATATATACAGTATATATACATATATATACACACGTATGTATAATGTATATATATATATAATGTAAACATATATATATATATGTATATATGTATATATATATATATATATATATATATATAGTAATACATATATATATATATATGTATGTATATATATATGTATATATATTTATATATGTAAAAATATATATGTATATATATATATATATATATATATATATATATATATATATATATATATATATATATATATATATATATATATATATATATGTGTGTGTGTGTGTGTATGTATGTATATGTGTGTGTGTCTGTCTATCTGTCTGTCTGTGTGTATTCACATATAAATACACAAGAAAGAATAAATAAGATGTAATATTAACGAAACAAAACATGTTTTACGTATCACAAGGAAGAACTTCCGTAAGAATGATCTTAATAACAATATGACGTAAAGAGAACTATCAGAATATTGTTTATTTGGCCATAGTTTCCCTTTTTAATGTAACAGTATCCTGGCAACTGACTGTTATAACTAAACGCGTTTATTCGAATCCCAGAAACTACAAAGTTGGAGGCTTTCCGCCAGTATGATCGAACTCTTGACAATGTCAGTCTTCAGCTTTCTGCAATTAGTGCCACTGGGCTAATTGTAGGGTATTTATATTTGATGTTTGGGTCAGTAAAAAAGAAACGTTATTCGAAAGAGGAAACAGATGCCTTTGCATTGTTAAGAAATTTTTTTTTTAATATAGGTGGCTATTAAAAAATAATTACAAAGAAAGAATAAGTAAAATTTTCACAAAAGAGTATATGCGTTACTGTTTTTGAGCGGCCCGTAACTAAAGCAAGATATGTAAATTGTCAGTTTAGAGGGATTATGCTTATGTAAAGAAATGCCTATGTATACTGTGTTGATGTATACTGTGACCATATTGTAAATATTGTAATTGTAAATAATGTAAGTTTAATCCTTTCAATAAAAAGTAAAAAAAAATGTTTGATGACTGCAGAAGCTCTTGTGTCCCAAGATCATATCTTTTGAAGCTCTGATGAAAATACTTTATAAAAGATCATTTCAAGGCCCAGAGCAACGCCGCTCACGAGGAATCCACCTCCGAGCATCACAAACATTCCCTGAAAGAAGAAGAAGATGAAGTGAGTTAAAGTCACTGATGAATACTGATAATTATCTCAAATAACATAGCAAATGAAATATTTCTTTTATATTTTCTTTTCTCTGAATAACTCGTATATGGTCTCTTAGGTGTTAAAATCATTGGTCCGCTGAATTGTTTTGGTACTTACCCATATATTTGCTATTTTTAGGGTTGATTCTACAGTAATCCTACTCGGGGGATTACTGCATGATGTAGAATTAGGAACAGCATTGTTAATCCAGTAAGTGTACAGGCCGCTCTCTGTTAAGGCCTTTATCCTGTGGGTGGACAACGCGAATACCTTTAAGGTGCGTCCACACTGAAGCTTGTCATCAATACATGTCGACGACTTATCGCATATATATCACAAACTGGTAGAAAACAATTCAGCGACCATAAGTGGGGAACGAACCTTTGGCAAATGCTGGATTATTGTATGAAGCACTGGTGAGACATACCAAGAAGTCGTAAACTTGTATTAAACCTGTTTGTGATGTGTGTGCAATAAATTGCCGACATGTTTTTATGACATGTTTTACTGCAGTGTGTTTCAGTTTTAATTTTATAGCCATTAGAGGATTAAAGTGCTGCGATATCCTTTATAAAATGATGATTCTGTTTCTCAAAAAATTTTCTGTAATGAATAACAAGTAAAAAATGAGCCCAAGTTTCTTCGGCACAATCGAGTTTTCTGTACAGCATATAATGCTGTATGAAACTCTCAGCCACGGCCCGGTGGTGGCCTGTGTTGTTGGTAGCTATAGCGTTGCCAGGCGCACGATCATGGTTAAACTTAACCTTAAATAAAATAAAAACCACTGAGGCTAGAAGGCTGCAATTTGGTATGTTTGATGATTAGAGGGTGGATGATCAACATACCAATTTGCAGCCCTCTAGCCTCAGTAGTTTTTAAGATCTGAGGGCGGACAGAAAAAATGCGGATGGGTAGACAAAGCCACCTCAATAGTTTTCTTTTACAGAAAACCAAAATGACCTCACCTTTCATCCATGGCGGGTCCTATGGGGCTATTCTTCTGCGTTATCATAGCCATCGCAGAGGGCAGGAATAGTTCACTTGACATGTAAAATTCACAAGTACCTGTTCGGTAAAAAATAAAAAAAAGAGGCGATACCAGTATTAGGAATTTAAATGAATATAGAGTTTAGGCCAGAGGCCAAGCACTGGGACCTATGAGGTTATTCAGCGCTGGAAGGGAAATGGAGAGTAGGTAGGTCTGAAGGGTGTAACAGGAGGAAAACCTTGCAGTTGCACTATGAAATATTTGTTAAGGGACAGGTGGATAGAGAGATGGAAGAAAGGTAATATGAATTGAGGTACAGTAAAAGGAATGAAAGGGGTTGCAGCTAGCGGCTGAAGGACGCTGCAAAGAATCTTTAGTAATGCCTACAGTACGCCTCATAAGGTGCGCTGACGGCACTACCTTGCTAAGGGGGAATTCGGTATTAGGTAATTGTAAAGTATTATGAATAATTAATGAGTTTTACATAACAAAATAACCTTTGTTTAATTAGCATAAAAATCTCTTTCCAATAAAATCATTAAACAATCGAAAGGAGTTGCGCCAGATTTTGCTGAAAGCTTCGTTAACTACTACCTAAAATGTGTTTAAATATTCACTGATGCCTTCATAAAACTTGCATAAATTACTCATAATTATTTGCCTTTCCTCTTGGTTCGCTCATTCATCTGCTATTAGTATATGAATAGCCATTTTGCAGAAGGTAATGACTATTTAGATTTCTTGTTAACATTTACTTATGCAAATCTTAGCTTATGTTGTCAGTAATACGTACTCATTCTTAATGGATTAATTGCTCAAGCATGAATTTTTAAATTTTACGGAATCAGCGTCTCGCTCCTTTCATATAATACCTTATGTTGCTGATTCTAGTTCATATCTTTACACCTAGTGCCACCTTTCTATGGGAGAGGAGAATAGAGCACACTAAAGCTAATCTCCTTTACAAGTTTCAAAAAATATCTTTGGACCTTTGTTGACTCAGACATTGAAATATATAGCAGGTTACAGCCAATGTGATGCGCCCGGGCGGGGTACCTTATTCCTAGAAATAATTTAAAGATTTTAAAGGTAACCACACTCAAAAATGTGAAGACATAACGAGTGGAAAAGTACTTACATACGCACACTCCCGCCCGCAGACACGCGCCCACTCACGCACACACACACTCTCTCTCTCTCTCTCGCACAAACCCACACGCACACAAACACCAAACACTGTAGGTATGTGTGTGCGCGTGTATGTTTGTTCATGCATTATAACTACTTCCCTCAGACATTTACGGGAATTCAAACAAACTATCAACTAGACTCTTGTCAATAATATGAAAATGAACTTTCTAATCAAAGCTACTAACAATTTCTTGCGACAGCTACAAAAAATACTCTTTGTCGAACAATACATCTAGCTCAAAGAAGCCTTAAACTGACCTGATTTAGAGAAATGCTCGGCCAGGAGCATCCTCAGAGAGAGGTCTTCAATAATCAGCACATGGTCCCCCTTTGCAACCAAGTTTTCCAGGGTGATTCCATAGTCACTTCCTGTCGTGTACTCCATGCGGCCGCGCTTTTCCGATTCTGCTACCTCGTGGAATATACCAGAGGTGACGCTCTGGAGATTGTTTACGCGGGAGTTAGCTGTATGTTTGCCTAATTGGTTATAAATTGGTTTCTTCTACTCTTTAACAGTATAAAGCATGAGTCTTTTTGCGAAACTAAAGTCAGTGTTATCTTTTTTTCTTTAACTGTATAAAGACAATATTCTTTTTGAGTAAGCTAAGTCAAGACGAGATCTTACATTCAAAGAAAGTAGCTGGGAAGTGACTAACGGGAATGGTTATTCACACTCGTTTAAAAAAGGCTGAGTTATTTATCTCAGGTCTTATCACTACGTGTCTTAATAATCCTGGGACTCGTGTATATGAATAATGAGTTTATTTAATTGAATTTATTGCGTAAAATATTCAGTTATGATCTTTAGATTAAGAATTGTACTAAAAAGTCTATTACTAAAGACTCACAACGAATACTTCTTTTTTAACAGTAAACAATACGCTGCCTTTGATTGTCACTCATTTCTACTGAACATAAGATTCAATGAAGGAGTAAAATTGATTGTTTATGGCATGAAACTGATTTACCATTATGTACTGGGTGTATTCGGTGTTACCCTCCCACACCATAATGATGGAGGGGTCATCCAGCACCTTCCTGAGGGACTGGAGAGGCTGAGGAATGTATCTAACCGCCAAAAGTGACATCAGATTCCCCCCGTAGCTTCTCGTAAGGATCAGCGTCGCCAGCATCCAAGTGAAGATCATGAAGCGTGTCCACCACGGGCCAGAGGTTATGAAGACATCTGTCGCAATATTATGGCTATTTTAGACAGGAAGTGATGAATTATTACATGAATCGGATGTTAAATAATAGGTTTCGTCGATTTAAAGTCCCGGAAAATAAAATTTACAATGTTTGTAATTCAGTTGTGAGGAAATTCTTTAAATTTGATGTAATTCCTTAGAATGTATCTGTTGAGGTTTAATGGCACACGGAAAAATGTTTGCTTAATAACGTGATGAAAAAGACAGATATCTATATATATATATATATATATATATATATA
This sequence comes from Macrobrachium rosenbergii, assembly GCF_040412425.1. NCBI lineage: Eukaryota > Metazoa > Arthropoda > Malacostraca > Decapoda > Palaemonidae > Macrobrachium > Macrobrachium rosenbergii. The sequence continues at coordinate 17,733,997 of NC_089767.1, read as the reverse complement.
TATATATATATATATATATATATATATATATATATATATATATATATATATATATATATATATATATATATATATATATATATATATATATGTATATATAGATATATGTGTATATATATGTATATATATATATATATATATATATATATATATATATATATATATATATATATATATATATATATATATATATATATATATATATGTATATATATAAAAGTTTTTGATACATTCTCAAGTTTGTCGCGTTTGAAATAGGCTTTGTTTCGTTCTGTCTCCATATAGCAAGATTCTGAAACAAAAGCTGTCTAACATGACGTCAGTAAGTTATTTATAAATAGTGCGTTTTAAAGCACGGCTTGAGCCGCCTGTAGCAGGCAAGCTGTTTAGCCAGCATTCTGCAGGGAATACAAACCTTGCCCTAAGAAAACGCGTATATAAGCGAGATTGTCTTGCTCGGAGGAGTCTTCTTCAAGTGGGACCAGGTGAGAAAGAATCGCAACGATTGCCATGATAACAGTCAGAGACACGAGCACTCCTGCCCAAACCGACGGGGTCAAGGGCATTATAAAGCCCCAGGGGTCAACTTCCGACTTGCCTTGCTTTGCAGCGATCCTCACATAGTCGACCAGCATGGTTCTTGTGAAATCAACCACGCTCTTCCTCAGCGGATTGATTCCGAAGGGGCCGAGGGCCATGTCCACCTCCTGGAATGTGAAGGATCTGCGAGATTTGTGAATGAAAAATGCAATAGTTTTCATAAAATGTGGTCTTTGAAACGATTCTCCATTTTTTAGAGGAACTTGATGATCCGTTCCGAAGAAAGTCTAAAGCTTTACAAAATAGGTTAATAATAATAATAGTGATAATAATAATTATAATAATAATAAGATAAGCGATCGATTAGTGAAAAAATACTGAATAGAGAACAAAAAATTATTAATTATGAAGATATAAATAAATACAACAAAAACCTTAGGAAAACTTAATGAAAGTCTTAAATACTAAAAATTATTAGTTTTAAAAAAGACAAGAAAACATTCTAATATTAAAAGATGAACTAATATATACACCTGAAAATGGTTTCTTCAAACTGTTCAGGATAGAGTAAATCTTTTATTTCACCTTTTTTATATTCTTTCCACGGAAAACCGTGAACTGTGGAACAAAATGATTGACGTAAATCTGAAGTAAAACAAATAAAAGAGAATGAAGTGAGAAAAATTGAATGGTAACAATTAAAAGATTACAGAATTTTAGAGTAATTTGTATTCTTCTACCAAATTATCACATCAGCCGCAGGCATTCAGTGGGTAACTATAAGACAAAGTTATAAAGTTGTAATTGTCTTTACCTTTCTTAGAACCATTCCAACCATTCCTACCCAGGAGCCGTCAGGTTCCTGGTAACCCCACGATCTATCAGGAGGCCTAACCATACTGTACCTGCAAGCGCTTGAAGAAATTAGTTGCACAGTAAAATTATGTGAAAATCATGTCCGTATGCTTATATCTACACAGATATTTTAGTTTTCTGGAAAGAAACCTATTGTGCCGGCTTTGTCTGTCCGTCCGTACTTTTTCCTGTCCGCACTTTTTCCGTCCGCCCTCAGATCCTAAAAACTATTGAGGCTAGAGGGCTGCAAATTGGTATGTTGATCATCCACCCTCCAATCATCAAAAATACCAAATTGCAGTCCTCTAGCCTCAGTAGTTTTTATTTGATTTAAGGTTAAAGTTAGCCACAATCACGCTTCTGGCAACAATATAGGCTAGGCCACCACCAGGCAGTGGTTAAAGTTTCATGGGCCGCGGATCATACAGTATTATACCGAGACCACCGAAAGATAGATCTACTTTCGGTGGCCTTGATTATACGATGTACAGAAAACTCGATTGCGCCGAAGAAACTGGCGCATTTTTTTTACTTGTTTTATGTTTTCCTGTGTAAATAAAGCGTTAGCTTGTGAGTCCACTCTTTCCAAAGCCAAGACCGAGTCTGAGTCCAAGATATCGGAGTCGGAGAAGGTCGAGTCTGAGTCTCAGCTACCCGAGTCAGAGACTAGGACGAGTCCAGGCAACGCGAGTCCAAGGCCATCCTATCTGAGTCAGGGACCGAGTCAAATCTACGTTTTAGGTTTCGTCTAAAATGACTTCATAAAAAAAGAATAAGTATGTGAAATTTTATCCAAATAAAACTGATGCGTGTAAAAAGACTATAAAAAAATTATGGCTTTGTACATCCTTCAGTCTTTATCCCAATAACAAAGAGGTCAGTGTTAACGTAATGCAATAACTATTACAGTCATATCAAAATATTCAATATGGAACAGTGAGTAGGACAGCCATTGGTTTATCTTGTTATATAGCCAAGGGTAATCACTGATGCTGAATTAAGCAGGTTTGTTTTGACATACATAAGATACAAAGCCGAAGAGCAAAAAGAAGTGAAGTTTTCATAAACCACGACATTTTAGTAAGTCCAAATACAGTTGGTAATCATTTCTTTTTGGTACAGATTGTATACATAATGCAAATTAATGGCGATTGTAAGTTCATTCAGAAATATGTGAGTTGTTCTTTACTCTGCTGAACGCATTTAGAATGTACAAAAAAAGACTATCCTTCATGAAACTGAAAAGTAATAACGGTCGGATTACCTTTTACGTGTTATGGACACAGGCACCAAAATTAACTTGATAAAGGTACTTCATGTTTCAAATTTAATGTGACGGATAAATACATAACTGTGGTCACTGAAAACCCTCAACAGTTGTGCCCTGTCAGGTGTATTCGGTTCTCGTTCATTATCACGTAATCTTCATTCTGCACTTATATCTTGAGCTCGAGAAATTGATAAAGAACATTTGCATAAAGTATTTAAATGACAACCTAAGTGTGATTCCAATCGAAAAGACAACAGGTAATGGTATGCTGTCAAGGCCCTTCACAATAAAGCCAAACTCCTCTAATAGCAATGCATATCATGCAAGAATCCAACCTGTTCAACAAAATTGAATTCAAAACTACATTTAAAAAAAAACTTTCACATGAAATTTGAGGACTGTTCCAGTAATTTAATATATAACCATTCTGATGTAACAAGCTAAATCATTGACAGCTGATACATTAAAAATCTTATAGAATTCTTGCTTATTACTTGTCGTATAAGTATAAACAATATACTTTATGCCAGTCATTCCTATAAAGAAGGGATACAGTCATACAATTCTTTTTCTTTAAACGGATTATTTCACTTGAAGTCAAAGCCATAGTTCGATACCCATACGAATTTCGTGATCTGATACTCACGTGAAATTCATGCTCCTCGCCAGAATTTCGAGCGTAATTAACATAGGACCTGAGAATTCCAGTCGTTCTGGGGTTGTATTTGTTGCTGGAATTTCTTGTAACTTGCAGTGGGGAGGATATTCTTCTCCGGCAGCCATGAGCTCCGCACCGTCGGGAAGTCTGAGAAGAGAAATGAAGAAGCTGTGGATATACCTTTATTCATTCGAGGAATTGTTCAGTTATCTTTTATCAAGAGAGTCTGTTACAATGAAAACATGAATCGTGTTTAAGGTAAATAGATATATAAAACATACGTCATGTAAAGTTAGAAATATAATTCATTACTTATGACAGATTTGAAACATATTAACTAGAGAAAATACAGATTGTGTCTGATAAGTTGTCAGCTTTGGAAGATGTATAACAAGAGATATATTGGCATTGTAATTGAGTCCTCCAAAAACATAACTTTCAATAATTGAGGATCATTATCTTTCGAGTTTTTCATGTTCATTTTTCCGCATGCATGAGTTTTGCTTACATGTTAAACTTTTTTTT
>NC_089767.1:17717649-17725149 GCF_040412425.1 Macrobrachium rosenbergii | reverse complement strand
ATTATTACCACCCTCTTCATTGTAAGGGCCCGTGCTGGCATAAGTCACTGTAATCTAAACGAACCACCAACTTGAAAAGTTTTGCCTACTTTTAATCGTTATCCAGTCTTTTACCAGTAATTAGGCGGATCAAGGAACTTAATTAATTAGCGCAATATGTAAAATGATTTGTTACATATAACTGAGAATCATAATTGTTATAAAGCTTATCTGTTCAAAACACTTGTAGTCTTCAAGCATCGTACTTTGCATATATGTCTGTGACACTATTTACTCAAAATGCAAATAAAACACCAGGTAGTCTTTACTAATTTATTTTCCAAGCCAAATATGATAGTTTACAAACCTTTCATAAAGTGAATGCACATACTGACGAGAGAGAATTTATATTATATATATATATATATATATATATATATATGTATATATATATATATATATATATATATATATATATATATATATATATATATATATATATATATATATAGAGAGAGAGAGAGAGAGAGAGAGAGAGAGATTTACATTTCTCAACCTCACAAACTTTCAACAACTTCCACCCTGTTCTTCTAAATATCCCAACGTTCGCTGCTTTAATACTTTTCTGTTCAAAGACTTGTGTAGGTTTCTTTTGCGATGGTTGCCTTGTTATATCTTCTCTCCTTCTGCTTATTTCAGACACGTTTACTCCAAAGTATACATGTAAAAAATTAACTTTATTCCATTTTCACGTTTATTCGTATCTCCTTACCCTTATATATTTATTCTTATTATAGCCTTACTCTAACATAAAGTTTCCAATCCTTCGCTCATATGGTTTTCTTTACAACTTCTCTTTGCTGTCAAGAGTCACAGTGTTATCTCAGACATCAGTTTTTCTGCATTCTGTCCATAATAACTTCTCTTATAACAGAAACACATGAATAAAACCCTCTTCACTTTATCCACAGAAGAAGTGTCAAATACCCTCCTGTTAATTAAACCTGCATATTCCAAAGCTAGGTTCTCTTTTATTGTAAAGACTTTTACCGGCTTCTACCAAAATCATCTCCTGCTCATGTCATACTTGACCTTCCCACCTTCCACACAGCAGTTATGTGAATTTCTCTCTCTCTCTCTCTCTCTCTCTCTCTCTCTCTCTCTCTCTCTCTCTCTCTCTCTCTCTCTCTATATATATATATATATATATATATATATATATATATATATATATATATATATATATATATATATATATTTATATGTATATATATTATATATATATAATTTCATGAGAAATTAATTAGTACATCACTCAATCAACAGAGTTTGTATTACTTCTTTGAGAGGGAAGCATATGTTCACCTATGGTCACTTCGGAGTAATTTAACGGTCCCATAAGAAAACTGTTGTCGACAATTCCTGTTAGGAAGCTGAAGTTACTGAAGTCATGTGAGAATGGCATATGTGGAAATGAATTTTCCAACGCCGAATTTATGTGGGACTCCCAGACTTCGCTATTTAAGGGGTCAATGACTTCTCTTTCTCCTCTGTTGTGAAGAGGAACTTTCCAATACTGGTGGTGCCACGGAGGCGGGGCCAAGTTTTGTTTATGGCACAAAGGCAGAGACGTGTTTTGGAAGGGACACGAATCATACCCTCGGTAAATCTTAGTGTCTCTTTTATTGTCCAGAGTTCCTTCGTTTCTCCATCGTCTTATCCATCTGTAGATTGTGGTAACACTGATGCCAGTCTGCTTTGCAATGTTGCGAGCTGATGTCCCCGTAGCCCACATCCAAACGAGTCTGGCTCTCTCTCCGACGTCCTTTTTGGATCTTGTGGGAGGCTGATTCATCTTCTGTGTTAGAGAAATGACGGGCCTTAACGTCGGGAAATGCTAAGACACTGGCTACAGCACACACACGTAAAATATTTAGAAAATTTACCCAGGGAAAAGAGAATAAATTAAAAATTCCTCATACGAAGAGACAAGTACATAGAGGAAGCTAGTATAACTTGCATCAGCAAATCTTGTCATATAAGACATTCAGCTTAATTCAGGATATTTTGTGTGCATGTTACTATTAGTTGAGAGAATTGCCATCTAGCGCCTTTACTCCTCAAGTGATGATTGAACGAGGGGGGAGGAAGGTCGATGGGAAGAGACAAAAATGCTAAATATACAAATTTGGTATGAGATGCTCTTAATATACTTCAAAGAACTGAATGAGAGTAATTCTCTCTGTTTCATAAATGATGTCTTATATTGAGCTCAGTTTTGATCAAAATCATGCTTCGAGACCATTCGGAATAAAAATCTTTTCAAGTCATTCATTTTTCACGCTGGCTTACAAGTATCAACAGCCCGTTTTTTGGCAGTGTCGAATATGCATTTTTAAAAAAAATTAAGAGTTATCTGCATCGACGGTGATTTTATGATTGACTTCCTGTTTCGGCTAAGTATCAAGTGCGTCTCTCTCACCATCCAGAATGTATGGTGAAAAAGACATCTGATATTTAGCTGAAACAGATAGTCAATAATAAAATCACCGTTGATCCAGTTAGATAAAAAAATTTAAAACATGCATATTCGACACTTTGCCAAAACACGTAAAAAATGCGCCTAGGTTTCTACGGTGCAATCGGGTTTTCTGCACAGCCGCTACGGCGTATAATCAAGGCCACCGAAAACAGATCTATCTTTCGGACGTCTTGGTATAATGCTGTATGAGCCTCGGCCCATGGAACTTTAACCACGGCCCGGTGATGGCCTATCCTATATAGTTACCAGAAGCATGATTATGGCTAACTTTAATTTTAAATAAAATAAAAACTGCTGAGGCTAGAGGGCTGCAACTTGGTATGTTTGATGGTTAGAGCGTGGATGGTCAACATACCAATTTGCAGCCCTCTAGCCTCAGTACTTTTTAAGATCTGAAGGCGGACAGAAAAAGTGCGGACAGAATAAAGTGCGGACGGACAGACAAAGCAGGCACCATAGTTTCCTTTTCTGAAAACTAAAAAGGGACGCTGTTCAACGCTACATAGTGTTGTTTATGTAAAATAAAAATTTTACAGCGTTCACTCAGTTTGTCTTTAAACCATATTGTCTCTGTTGAATATGGAAACCGATTTCATAAAAGTGGGTAATTAATTAACATTTAATCAACCCTGAATCACCATTTCTCCTGTCCATTCAGGGATGCAATAAGAGATACTGCAAAAGCGATAAGCGGTGCTACAAGTAGACATGGGTACTAGCTTACATTTTTATCTATTTATTTATTGATTCGTTAATTTAGTTTTTCTTTTTTTAATGAGTGATCTCTTCCTCCTGTACTTCCAATTGTTCTCTGTTACTTCTTCCTAATTGAACACCATATTCTTTGGAAGCTTGAATTTCAAGTCAATGGACCCTGTGGGGTTGTTCCATATGAAAAGGGTTCACCTTCGAATAATAATAATAATAATAATAATAATAATAATAATAATAATAATAATAATAATAATAATAATAATAATAATAATAATAATAAAAACATTGTCATTAGTATCATCTGATCCTAGTGGCCTGTTTCCATCTGCGGTGACTCACTTTTGTGGAAATGGCTACTCGGTCGTCACAATATATATATATATATATATTTTATATATATATATATATATATATATATATATATATATATATATATATATATATTTATATATATATATATATATATATATATATATATATATATATATATATATATATATATATATATATACATATGTATGTATACTGTATATTTATATATATATATATATATATATATATATATATATATATATATATATATATATATTATAAATATATATACATATATGACAAGCACAGGAAGTAATGAAAAAGGGGTTGTAAATCATGACCTGATTCGGCTTAGTTGCTAAGGTACGATACATAGTGGTAGGTATTTCCATTATATGTGCTAGCGGGACAGTACATGGGAACGTACAGACTGTTGGTAACCAAATATTCAAGACAGACAAGTGCGCCGGGTTACGAATATTTGGTTTCCAACCATCTATTTGTTCGTATTTACAGTCCTGCTGGCATATATATTGAATATTTCTACCACAATGTATCAATACTCTAAAAATGGCCTGGCAATAAAGCAAAACAGAAACTGGTCAGGTTTTACAACCATTTTCATTATTCCTTGTGGTTATCGGATAAATGAAGCGTCAAAGTGATCATATTCATGTATATCATATATATACATGTGTGTCATATTCATATATATATATATATATATATATATATATATATATATATATATATATATATATATATATATATATATATATATATTTATATATATATATATATATATATATATATATATATATATTATATATATATATATATATATATATATATATATATATATATATATATATATATATATATATTATATATATATATATATAATATATATATAATATATATATATATATATATATATATATATATATATATATATATATATATATATATATATATATATACATATACTGTATATATATATATGTATATATACATATATTTGTATATATATAAAATTTATATCTATATAGATTTTTTTCGCGAAACTGTTGATGTACAATTTAATTTTTATACATGATGACACTCGAAAACCGGGGAAAACACACAAAATATGGGCTCAACGCTAAATGCAATGGTAACTACAACAAAAGAAGTTTTCCCTCTCTTCCAAATAACTGAGCTGTAAACACAAAAAATGTTCTGATTCATTTTCCCCTTCAGGAAAGGCTCTTATTGCTACATCTTTTTATGAACAAAGGCAGATGGTCACATATAATAATTTTGCATTTATATTCCTGTCTACTTGAAACTGCGACGATATCTTGTGTGACAGACTTAAAATTTAATACGGACTTTGAAATTTACTATTCTGCGTCAATGATAGAGAGCTTTTATGAACAGATTTGAAGTAAAAACAAGTAAAAAATGTGCCAAAGTTTCTCCGGAGCAATCGAGTTTTCTGTACATAGTATAATCAAGGTCACCGAAAATAGATCTACCTTTCGGCGGTCTCGGTATAATGCTGTATGAGCCGCGGCCCATGGGAACTTTAACCACGGCCCGGTGACGGCCTGACTATATCGTTGCTAGACGCATGATTATGGCTAACTTTAATAAATAAAATAAAACTGTTTGATAATTGGAGGGCGGATGATCAACATACCAATTTGCAGTCTTCTGGCCGCAGTAGTTTTGAAGATATGAGGGCGGACAGAAAAGTGCGGGCAGAAAAAGTGCGGACAGAAAAGTGCGGACAGAAAAAGTGCGGACGGACTGACAAAGCCATCACAATCGTTTTCTTTTCAGAAAACTTAAAAAAGTTGGAATAGTTCTGACTCATGAGCACTCTTACTTACTTTTCCTGACAATTTCTGATAATACAAAATTCGCTGTTTACAAAACTATAGAACAAGGGATAATTAAATATTGCTTTAATAAAACGGGTAGAATGCCTGCCCGCGTATACTCGTTAACATCTCTAACCCCGACCCAATAACCGGAGCTCCTCAAAAAAAAAAAAAAAAAAAGTGAAATTGTTAATTTCAAAGTGTTTCATTTTAGCATTCAGAAGAAAGGACTTCTAAGAGAAGTTGAAGTGTATATATATTTTATTTTTAAAAAGTAATGGAAAATGTAATTCGATGATAGTGAAGAGACATACGAAACAACAAGAAAATTATTTGTAGTGTTTGAAGCAAACCTCTCTTTCTCTCCCAGCTCTCTCTCCCTCTTACACATACCCACAAATACACACATTCACATGAACACAAACACACACACAACACAAGCAGTCACATGCACACACACACACACACACACACACACATATATATATATATATATATATATATATATATATATATGTTTGATTTTAAATCACGAACAATTAAAAACTTGATGATTATACGAGCAAAGTTATAGCTATGAAGGGAAATTGAATCACAGGAGATGAATGACTTCAGTATATAAGGGAATGAATTCTTCTTATATATATATATATATATATATATATATATATATATATATATATATATATATATATATATATATATATATATATATATATATATATATATATATTATGTAATAAACACACACACACACACACACATATGTATATATATATATATATATGCGTGTGTGTGTATGTGTGTGTGTGTTTGTGTGTGTTTGTGTGTGTATATACTGAATGGATCTTTAATGAAGTCGAATCTTTAATAGAAATAAACTGGCTATTAGAAACTTCATTATATATATATATATATATATATATATATATATATATATATATATATATATATATCAGGGACAAGTTTATTTGCTTCACGTACTTTTCAGATACTAAATTTCACTTCATCAGACTTTAATTAAAGAAAATAAACAAATCTATTCATCAGGTGTAAAGCCAAGGAAAGAACTTACTTTGAATGTAATAAGCAGACAAAAGAATAGAATGTTTAAAAAAAAAAGCAAATTAAAAATGACGAGTAACAAGATTAGAAAGTAAAAGGAAATAACACAATTATGAAACTTATTAACAATGAAACTACTAACAAAATACAGAATTCAAATCAAGGGGGAAACTATGGAAACACCACAGGACTTAGTCAAACACACGACATTCATAGAGATAAAAAAGATAAAAAGCACTGAGGGTAAAGTGTGTAAAAGCACGTCAAGACTTTATGTACAATAATGAAAGGCAAAAAATTAGGAGGAATCGAGCATATTCTGACAGAAGTTTGAACGTAAAAGACAGAGTAAATATGAAACGGGAGAAGGAAAGTTAGATGTTTAGAAGTGTAAAGTATGGGTGCAGTATTTAGATTATTGTTCAGGCTGGCAGATAACTATTTAATGAAACGAGAGAGAGAGAGAGAGAGAGAGAGAGAGAGAGAGAGAGAGAGAGAGAGAGAGAGAGAGAATCACAAGAGACTCAAGAACGGTCATAAACGACTGTGTTCAAGCTAAGTTGAATCTATCTTTATTGGATATTGTGTTTTTAATTTCCTGTATGATTAGGAATTGCAGAAAATTCTTCCTTAGATGGAACTGATCCATTTCAGTGATGACACTCAGAAGACAATGATTTGCGGTAAGTATATCTATATCTATATCTATATCTGTGTCTGTATAAATATACATAAATGTGTATGTTGTACGTGTGTGTACGACTGACGTTGAAGTGAGTATTAAATAGATAACTATAATTCATTAAGTTAGACACAACGTATAGCTCTAACATGTCTGAATCCGAAAGGTAAAATAGGCTTCTACTATACATCTATAACATCTATAACTTAAGCACCAGCACATTAATCCCTATCTATTGTAAATAACGGAACTCTATGATAAAAGAACAGAAAGTCAGAACGTTCAGAAATCGAAACTTAACATTGCAAGAAAAACCTGAGATTTGACCAAAGTTTAACTTC
>NC_089767.1:17707649-17712649 GCF_040412425.1 Macrobrachium rosenbergii | reverse complement strand
GGATGCATCTAGTTCGAGAAATTCTGACAGTATTCTGGAACTTACCTTGGGATGGGAGAGTATAACAAAATAGAACTGATGATTGAAAGGAAGTGTATGACTGTCCATTTGCATACGCATTCATAAAGCAGCTATTTTCAATAAATAGAATTATGCGTATTCCTGTACTGGAATTTGTGGCAAGAGTATGAAACTCACCATTAATTACAAAAGCTTTAATAGTACGTGTTGTTCGCCTCAGATGCAAACTTGGCCTAGGCTTCTTTTCTTTCAACTGTTACTCTTCATAAACAGTGATAAAGTTTTGTTACTGCTTCCTTATTTTTCCTTTTAACAGCAACGCTTGTACATTGTATTACTACATTTCCAACCTCCTCAGTAGTCTGTTGCTCTATCGTTTCCCAAATTTCATTACCAGTTTTACCATTCTAAAGAATTACCCTCTTTCAGTGATCTTCCAAAGCAAAATTTGCTTTACAACCTTCTTTTAGGTCCGTCTGTTCCAGTTTCTTTTGAATTCAATGTTGAACACATCTATGACAACAATTCATTACAGTTTTCTCACGCTCTAACAAGACTTGAAAATCGTAGATTAGTTAGCTTTTAGTGTTATCAAAGTAAGTGTAGAATCTTATTATATTTATATATATATATATATATATATATATATATATATATATATATATATATATATATATATATATATATATATATATATATATATATATATATATATATATATATATATATAGTATATGCGTGTGCGTGTGCATACGCGGGTTTGAGTATACTTTCCAGTTTTCGTAAACTGTTCACCAAAGAGCATCTTGAGCGCGAGATCCTCTATGACCAAAACATGCCGGCCATCCATGACAAGCGTCTCCAGCACTTCTGTGTATTCTGTCGCTTTAATGTAAATTATACGACCGTGTTTCCTGGATTCAGCCACATCTTTGAATACACCTGATTCTGCGCTCTGGAAAAGAGAACGGAATAAAATGACTGAATACATATTCATATATTCCTGAATGAAGCGTTAACTCAACTCTTTTGCAAATGTGATGATTTTGCTAAAGTTGCAATTTTTTGATTCCTTTTGATTATGTATTTAATGCGATTGTCACCTCACCATCAAATTCCGGAAGTCGATCCAGGTGGTAATCTCATATATGAACTACTAGCGAAATATCTGTGATGATTAATACATGACACTATGCCTAAAACCGTGAATATGTGAAATAAAAGTCAAGTAAATGATGAACAGAATGACTCCCATAAAACGTTCGTGATATTTTATAACAGTGGTAACTTATGAGCTACTACTGACTACAGTAAAGGTGACATTTTCTTGATTAATATTATGAAGGGCCTTATCATTTTGCTTGTAAAGATAGATATGGTGGCCTGATAGAAAAAACTGTGTTCATGCCCCTATTCTGTCTTGGGCCTGGTTTTTTCTATCTACATAACACCCTTCTAGGATCCCTGGAAGGATGCGATATTATTAGAGAAATCCTGACCCAAGAAACAATATAAAGTCATGAACTTTTCTTTTCCTATCAGACCACCGTATCTTCGCCATACTTTGCAACTTTGTCCTGCTGTATCCCCATCAAAGTCCATACTTCATCCTGTGATATTTGGTGTCGGAGATAAATACAAAGGATTTATAGATTAATGTTATTTATTTGTGTGTGAATGCATATGGAAATTGTGTGTGTGTTTTTTACAGAGAAATTGGATATATATAAAAAGACTGGGCTTCCTAGGTGAATCGTTCATTCCAAGGTTAAGGAATCTGAATTGCCCTTCTCTCTTGTGATTCAAAAGACGGCACCAAGAGTATTGGTTACTCTTGTATCATAAAATAAAGAATGGCATAATTACATCTTACTGCCCTTAACATAAAGCACAGCGAATGAACAGCCAAACATTAAGTTGAACTGCTCCATTCTTAACAATTACACTGTATTCTGTTTCTCTCTTTCCTCTTTGGACTTGTATCTCCCTCTCACTTCATCTGAAATGTATAGCATAACACAAAACAATTAAGTAACAGAGTTCCCTGAATGAAACCCACCATAAAATATCCAACGTAAGCAGTCCCACCTTCCCAGACCATCTTTGCTTTTGGGTCATTAAGGACAGCTCGTAGTGATTGGTACGGTTGAGGGACGTAACGAACTGCAAGCAAGGACGTCAGGTTTCCACTGTAGCTCTCTAACACGACAAGGAGTGCTAAGATCCAAGTTGCCAGGAGGAAGCGTTCGAAATTTCCACTTTCATTTAAACGTCCTGCGTCTGTGTGAATAAAGGTATCTAATGATGGCAAAGTTCTTGCTTTTATTTGGTTTTTGATCTTTTAAAAATGAGAAAACAATAACGATGAAGGAAAAGATATTGAAATGTTTAATTTTTCGAAGTTGTTGACTGATTTTTAGCATCAATTTGTCCAAGATTGTAATAAAATAGACTGTTTATAATTTAAACCACCTAGGTAACTAGGTTTGCAGTGATTTATGTTGCAAAGCAAGGATGAATTTTTAACAGACGCTGCAGTTATAGTTCATGCTAGAACCAATGCAAATCATAAGTTTACTGGCAATACTACAAAAGGAACAAATGCTTTGCTCAGGAAAACTGTCGTTTTACACACAGGTATTATATAAGTAGTTTTTAGTTTCTATGCATGAAGAAATTTCAACATATATTACACAGAGAAATGCTTCCACAGGAAAGTGTTTATAACATTACAATGACTGCTGATCTCAGCAAAACCAAATAACGACAACAGCAATAATATTAAAAGATAATAGAACAAAAGCCCTCTTAACTCAAGCCTCCATCTTACCTTGCTGTAAAAACACGAGAGCATAATTGATCCATGTTCTTTTATTTGGAAATATATCCATGTTGGGAATGGATAACAAGACATGTATTATAGTCAAGACCACGAGACTCACTAATAACCCGGTCCAGACCATAGGTGAAAGAGGCATGATAAATGCCCAAGGGTCAACTTCTGTCTTTCCTTTCCTGCCCGCAATACGAACAGCGTCACCTACCAGAGGCCAAGTGTATTCCACTGCATGGGCTCTGTCGTGAGTTATACCAAAAGGTCCAAGTGCGAAGTCTGCTTCCTATAGTAAGATATATTATATATTAGAGAATAGAATAGAAGAGAATATAGAATTCAGGCCAAATACCAAGCGCTGGTACCTATGAAGTCATTCAGCGCTGAAACGAAAATTGACAGCAAGAAGGTTTGAAAGGTGTAGCAGGAGGAAAACCTTGCAGTTGCACTATGAAACAGTTGTTAGAAGTCGTTGGAAAGTCAGAGGGAAGAAAGGGAATATGAATGGAGGTACAGTAAAAGGAATGAAAGAGGTTGCAGCTAGGGGCCGAAGGACGCTGCAAAGACCCTTAAGTAATACCTACAGTGCACTGCAAGAGGTGCACTGGCGGCGCTACCCCCCTACGGGGTTGTATATTAGAGGAACTGTAACTTAGAAACAAATTCTGAAAGCAATTCACTTCTCAAGGAAATATAAGTATTAACGTTAGTTAAAAATGCATAGGTAGTTATGATAGCACCTCAGTGGTTAAAATGACCTCCCCTGTTACTTTAAGGAAGAGAAGAAAATAGAATAAAGAAATCCTGAAGGGTATCAGCCTTTTTCTTCAGACTCCATCTTTTTTCCATTTCTCAAACTTTTGCGTAACCATCATCATCATCATCATCATGATCTTCGAGATAATAATAATAATAATAATAATAATAATAATAATAATAATAATAATAATAATAATAATAATAATAATAATAATAAATAACAACAACAACAACAACAGCAACAAATAATAATAATAATAATAATAATAATAATAATAATAATAATAATAATAATAATAATAATAATAATCCTTATTTTTCTTTTTTCTGCTGCGGAAGTTTGAAGATAAACGAAACTATTGGCACTGCAACTAGTCTGCTGAATATATTTTACAGCTAACATTTCGCCCTGACCTTAATCATTCTCTAAGCGACCGAAGAAAACTTGAAAGTTAAAGGTATATATTGGGATGAAATGGACTTTGAATACTCCAGCTGAATTCTGATTGGTTAAGAGGGGAAGGGGTGACCAGAGAAGATGCATGGCCCTAGTATTTCTTGTACGCTGACTAGCTTTTAGTTTTGACCTGAGGGAGATCATTCTTTATCGCAGCGATGAAATCACCGAGGAAGGTGGTATGCCAAAATAATTCGTAATTAAAGAAATTAAAAATATATAAAAGAATCAAAATAAAATAGAGATAAGTTACAGATTTTTTTTAGAAATTCATGGGAAATGAACACATTACAGCCTTCTCTAATCCTCTTGTATCACCATCAGTATCATCATCATCTTCGCAATAATAATAATAATAATAATAATAATAATAATAATAATAATAATAATAATAATAATAATAATAATTATTGTTATTATTATTATTATTATTATTATTATTATTATTATTATTATTATTATTATTATTATTGTTACACTTTGTTCTGCTGCGCAGTTTGAAGATAAACGAAATTAGGGACATTGTAACTACAGTAGTTTGCTGAATATATTTTACAGCTAACATTTCGCCCTGACCTTAATCATTCCCTAAGCGACTGAAAAAAACAAGTTTAATGGTATACATTGGCATGAAATGGCTGAATTCTGATTGGTCAAGAGGTTAGGGGTGACCATTTTAAAGTTCTCTCCTAGGGTTCCAGACAAGATGTAGGGAGCTATTATTTTTTGTACGCTGACTGGTTTTAGTTTTTACCTGAGAGAGATCATTCCTTAACGCAGCGATGAAATTACCGAGGAAGCTGGTATGCCGAAATAATTCGTAATTAAAGACAGTGAATAAACATAACAATGCCAAAATAAAATAGCTGTGAGTTACAGAATTTTTGTTAGAAATTCCCGGAAAATGAACACATTACAGTCTTGCCTAAT
>NC_089767.1:17700149-17705149 GCF_040412425.1 Macrobrachium rosenbergii | reverse complement strand
GATAGTATCGCTGAGAAAATCTACATGGAAAGGATGATCAGAAATAGAAAAATATTTTAGATAGCATGCAAAATACATTAACTGAACGACGGCGTCAAAGATTAATAACTTGAACAGGAATGATATAGTATATATATATAAAAATATATATTATATATATGTATATGTATGTATATATATATATATATATATATATATATATATATATATATATACTCACAAATATTAAGCCACAAATATCGTTTAATATCCATTTCACTATACACTGGGAATAATCCACACCCGAAGGGAATTATAAAAAATAAGTGCTCTGTCCCCGGCAGTATAACCAGGTAGTCAAAGACACTGTTTATCGTTGTTTAAAAACCAGGCATCGATTCGAATCCTACCTTAAGCGGCCCACACACGCTCAAATTTTTGGTCCAATTTTTTTATGTCAAATTATTTGACGGTTTGACGTTCATTTATCACGCTCAAACTTCTCATCAAATTTTCGTTTTGCTTTGTCATCATGGATGCATATACAGCGTTGGCTCTTGGCTTAGCGTTAATGCCAAAAAAAGAGATGAAAGTGGCCCCAGCAATGGTATTTGTGTCGTGAACGATTTGGTCATACTCTTTATTAAATGAACTGAAATTAGTGAACCTGATGTTTTCAAGAACTTTCTTCGTATGGACGGAATTTCTGTAGAAGAGTCTCATAATATCTTTTTATTTCTGTCACTATGACAGTCATTTTAACGTTCCAAAGTTGTGGTAAATTTATAAACATCAATAAGCTCAAGAAGAAATTTCTTTTCATGTTTTGTTGGAGCCATGATGACGATGAGCGCGCACGTCCTCCTCAGATTATGTCTAATCACTAACTAATTTTTGCGCAAATTATTGCTAGGTACCACACACGCACAAATTATTTGACGTTGGCTCAAAAAATATCTACTGAAATCAGATCAGTAAAAAATTTGACATCAAACCTTTTAGGTCATCAAATTACGCCACACACGATCAAAGTCATGTCAAATAATTTGACATAAAAAAATTGGACCAAAAATTTGAGCGTGTGTGGGCCGCTTTAGTCAAAGCAATTATCAATTATTATTCTCCATTTATCAAAATCTGTTTTTTCAACATCTTGTTTTGTGATAAAACTTTGGGAAATGTTGATTAATGTCCATAAATATTTTCACAATGTCCCACTTTTCTTCAACGCGACATGTCAATTCAAATGTGAAAATATTACATTTTCGGGTCTCTGTAAAAGTTCAGTGATAGATACTAAACGTTTTTCCCAGTTATGACGCATTTGATATTCAACGATATTTGCAATTTTAAGAAAGTCATGCGTATACAAGTGTACAAACACTAATATATATATATATATACTATATATATATATATATATATATATATATATATATATATATATATATTTATATATCTATATATATATTATATATATATATATATATATATAATATATATCACGTTCATACATATATTATATATATATATAGTTAAATATATAGGTATATATAAATATTTATATATATATATATATATATATATATATATATATATATAATATATACACACACACTCACATATACAAAGGTATTATGTAAGTGCGCTTGTGTTTGTACTCGCGTGTGGATGTGTAAATGGGTGGTTTGCTCTAAAAGGGCTTACCTGTGAAATTTATTTGGGAAAAGTCGATGATTCCCGGCATATACTATTCCAGTTTTACTTGTCCATGTGGCAATTTTTGCTAATCGGTAGCTATAAGGTATAAATATGTAGATTCCATAACTGAAAATAAGGTCTGAGGTGAGTTAAGAACGATATAGTTTTTAGCAACTTAACTTTCTTTCCTATAAGGATAAATGTATATTCACGTTCACTCAAGTTTAAATGACTGAGTTAAATAAAAAGGTCAAGAAAATTTTTCATACACTAATAGTACCATAACTTACTAATCAACCCAAAATCAAAGATGAAGTCTTTCGCTCTTACACTATGCGTATGTCAGTCCCTTATTCTCTTATTTCTCTTTTACTGATCATCTTACTCACCTCTTCTATAGGATTTCCTTCAACATTTGTCATGCTAAAGTCAGTTGTATTTTACCTTGCATATCTCAAATTTCAATTCACAAATTATTTTGGGTGCACACCCTTACACACACACATACACACACATAACAGTACATATATATATATATATATATATATATATATATATATATATATATATATATATATATATATATATATATATATATATATATATATATATATATATCTGTATATATAATTAAATATATAATTTGATTACACAGTTATTAAGATATCTTGAATATAAAAAAAAAAACACCGAGAAAAGATTCATAATAATCATATATTCCTGAAAAAATACAGACCGTTTCACGGGCGTCTGATTCTCCAGTATCACCAGCATGGAATTCATCATAGATAAAGTTTTCTTCAGTTGCTGAAACTCGGTTCCACGTAGAGTGGTTACTACCAGAAGCCTGCTTTGCCACAGTAATACCTTACTGCTGTAAACCCACTCTATGAATAAACCCTGGAAAATCCTTTCGTCTCCAATGAGGATCACCGTCATGCACCTTGTGGAATTTTTCAGCTGTTGAAAAAGTATCATATAAATTGCAAAAATTAGAATTCAGTGTTCAGTGAGTCCGCCATATTACTTACTGTACACATCTAGACAAGGGGTAAATGACATGTGCTTGTCATAAAATTTAAAATATTTGGGATAAAACGTAGTTGATTGTATTTAACTGTAAAACATTATCATGCATGATATTTTAATTTACAGTCAAGAATTATATAATCATATGCAGAAAGCATTATCTAAGGAAAAACAATACTAACATGATACTGTATCTTTTGAAAAAGCGCTGCAGAATCAGGGGAGATGGTTGAGTTTATGTGGTATATGGGAGGTACTTCAAATACCCCAACTCCTAGAGGTGCCTTGCTTCTTTGAGACATCTGGAAGAGGAGAGAGTTTATCTATCAACAATAGCTTTTATTCTCTTGAAAATATGAATGAAGCAAGATTTAAAGGCTAATTCTTACTCTGGATTCAGTGCAGACAGTGCAGAGCTTTCAAATTGCGTTAGTGAGCCTGTGTTATGTGTGCGCGTGAGAGAGAGAGAGAGAGAGAGAGAGAGAGAGAGAGAGAGAGAGAGAGAGAGAGAGAGAGAGAGTGAGAGAGAGTACTAGAGTACGGTCAAAGCCAATATATTCATGTACCTTAGCATATGTATGGCACAACCCAGTTAAAACACATACTCACACAGACGTGTACATAAACGTTATACAGATGATATAAGCATTTCTGCAACTGATACGTGCCAAAGTAGATATTGATTAATTGAAAAAGATAAACTAACAGTCTGTTCTCTCTCTCCCTCCCCCACCCCCCCTCCTCCCGCTCTCTCTCTCGTGCAACGAATACGTCATGAGATTATCCTTTAGAACAGTGATTTCCTTGACTTTTCATGATTCCTATTAGCTCATTCTACTTCCGTATCTATAATCAGCATTCTCCCTACATACGGTTACTACATGTTTCCTGTCAAATGAAATTTCATCAGTTACATTCACGATATTTTGCTTTTAAATAATAACTCCGTTCTATTTTCACTTCTGCTATGCCTCTAATAGTTCCTTATCATACCATTCAACTTTACTGGTTTCTCTGTTCTGTACTTAAATATATTCTGGCAAACAATTGAATTCTCGGTTTTGTGTTTACTAAGTTATAAATATTCTGTTTTTAAAATCTAAACAGTCAAACCTGTTTCAGGACATATTTCCATAAGGTGCTCTCCCTTCTCTCCAAACCTATCACATACTGTACATTTGCATTCAAACCAACCTACAGAATCACTCTTCCTCCTTCTCCAAACTAACCATTTGTCAATTCAGACTCTCATACGGACCATCTAATCATTTTCATTCTTTCGTGTAACTTTATCGAGTGCACTGAACACTGGAACATTATCTTATTCTACGCACTATTGTACACCATAGACAACAGAAACTGGGCAGAAAACACACCTACATACACAAACACACATACATATATATTTATATAAATATATATACATTATATATATATATATACTATATATATGTATATATATAAAATATACGTATATATATATACTGTATATCAGAAGGTGTAGGGTGAAGGATCAGCCCTTTATTCCTTTTCAAAGTTCTTTATTGTTGCGCGACGTTTCAGGACGAAAAGTCCCATTTTCAAGCTATAAAAATAGAAGTTAAAAGTTAAAATAACAACTCGGACTAAAAATAAAAAAACGGACTAAAAATTAAGTTAAAAATATATTTATATATACAAATAATATAAAAGTCAAGTACAAAGGGTAGGGATGAATGACTACCATAAGTGCTGAAGGCACAGACCGAGTGACAATTCGGGCAGGGTTCAGCTTCGAAGCTGAACCCTGCCCGAATTGTCACTCGGTCTGTGCCTTCAGCACTTACGAGTCATTCCTCCCTATCCTTTGCACTTGACTTTTATATTATTTGTATATATATATTTTTTAACTTGATTTTTAGTCCGTTTTTTAAAATTAATTTTTAGTCCGAGTTGTTATTTTAACTTTTAACTTCTATTTTTATAGCTTGAAAATGGGACTTTTCGTCCTGAAACGTCGCAGCAACAATAAAGAACTTTGAAAAGGAATAAGGAACTGATCCTTCACCCTACACCCACCGATGTCTACCGGTTGATAGAACCCCTCTCAATCCTCACTATAAATATATATATATATATATATATATATATATATATATATATATATATATATATATATATATATATATATATATATATATATATATATATATACATATATGTATATGCACATATATATGAGTGTATACATATATATAAATAATATATATATATATATATATATATATATATATATATATATATATATATAT
>NC_089767.1:17672649-17697649 GCF_040412425.1 Macrobrachium rosenbergii | reverse complement strand
CTCTCTCTCTCTCAAAATATATGGTAAGATGTAATCTTATATTTAATTTTGACTTATAAAAAAGTACTAATCAGACCTGTGTTCTGGAGCCATCAGAATCTTAGTGATTATTTTAGCTATTTTTTTTATCACTGTTTGATAAAAGCAGAATGGAGAAGGTAATGTATGCTCACGTAACTTGACTGTCAATTTACATCCATTTTCCCTTTTTTAAGGACTCTCGAGTTTTGCAACTTGAATGAGAAACCAACGCTTGATATTTGATTTAATATCGTATTTTAACAAGCTGGTGAAAATAACATTACTAATAAAGTGGCTTTTTTGGAGTATATAGTTGATTCAGGGATTTAACAGGCATCATACTTTTCCTTAACCAATCAATGAAAAAAAACAAACACTATATCCTCTGTCAGTTGACGGAATGAGCATTGATGTATATGGGATTCTTTATCCGGGGAAACTTTTTTCTTTGGTTTTATCATTATTCTTTTTGTGATAAATAAACCTCAAGAAATTTCCAAGGGGAGTTTCGTTCTCCGATACCAGCTGTACGTGATATTTCTAATATGTGATGAATTTATTGGAACATGAATCTAGGGGTTGAAAGAAGGATGGTTCGTTCTTCTTTTTTTATGCAAGCCTATACAAGCTTTTCTCTGAAATACACCCTGTGTTTTCACTGAATCCGTAATATTAATTGAATTTATATTCTTTGATGAATAAGGATATTAATACCTGCAGCAAATAATTTGTAAAACAGAAGAATTGGGCGAGTCCCAAACATTTTCTACCAGCATGTAGCCGTAGCAATATTTTCCAGCCTCAGTATTAATAATAATAATAATAATAATAATAATAATAATAATAATAATAATAATAATAATAATAATAATAAAGGCATTGGTGTTAATTTTCCCAACAATGATATTCATTTAAAGAATGGTTCATGACTAACGCCTGAATAATAATTCCCAAGAGTAGATCCAGTGTTTCTGACAGACGAACAATAAGAATTGTGCCTCCTTTGTTTATCAACAACGGGAGGAAGGTTCAGATAGCAAGTATCACTTTTATGATTAAACTTTTGAGAAAGAGCTGGAGGGCTGATCACACTAGCCTCAATAAGTTTTCCGTTACTGGAATTCACCGTAAGCTGCCCAAAATCATGGCCAGCCAGCCCTTGCGAACAAAAGCTTCCAGAGCCACCACCCAGCTGGGACGAGTGAGCACAAAACGAATCGCTCTGGTACTGACATCCAGCTAGTGGACTGGTGGTAAAGCCACCGCCGCTTCGGCCACCTTTGGGCCGTACGCTCTGCCAAGGAGCCCCTTGGTAACGGCGGATAACTTCCAGTCGTTTCATGTCGCTTCGGCTGCTGAGAGTCCCTTCGTCTCTCCAGCGCCGAATCCATCGGTAGACGGTCGAGATACTCGAACCGGATAAGGTGGCGATGTATTTTGTTGACATTCCTTCCATCCACAGCATGACGAACTTCGCTCGTTCGCCAACGTCCGTTTGAGAGGTTCGGCGTTTCATGTTGGTCTTTTCCCTGCAGGGACATAAATGAGCGTTTGAAATTTCCCGGGATATTAAGCAGAAAAGGAGTCTTTTATATCATATTTGTTATATTAAAAATATTTGTTTTTTTGTATATCAGGAATGATAATCCAAGTTCTGACGTGTAATTCATGGACATGAAAAGTACTTTCATGATCATTCTAAAAGCTTATTACTGTGAATTTGTTCTTTGGCCATTCATTTTGTTCATTTGTAAAAAAAAAAAAAAAATGGTCACTGTCATAAGACGGGGCTCAGTTGCCAGGTAAATCTGTAAGTCAGTAAACAACTGAACGTACAACTGTTTGATTTAGTGAAGAATTATATCGTAAGCAAGCAAACTCTGGCACACGAACCTTTCATTTGTCATTTTCCTTTTAGTTTTCTGTAAAAGAAAACTATAGTGCCGGCTTTATCAGTCCGTCCTCACTTTATTCTGTCCGCACTTTTTCTGTCCGCCCTCAGATCTTAAAAACTACTGAGGCTAGAGGGCTGCAAATTGGTATGTTGATCATCCACTCTCCAATCATGAAACATACCAAATTGCAGCCCTCTAGCCTGAGTAGTTTTTATTTTATTTAAGGTTAAAGTTAGCCACAATCGTGCATCTGGTAACGATATAGGACAGGTCACCACCAGGCCGTAGTCAAAGATTCATGGACCGCGGCTTATACAGCATTATACCGAGACCACCGAAAGATAGATCTAATTTCGGTGGCCTTGATTATAGGCTGTACAGAAAACTAGGTTGCGCTGAAGAAACTTCGGCGCATTTTATACTTGTTTTTATATCTTTTTCGAAATGACTAAATAAAGAGTAAAAGGCGATACGTGGATTATGAGAGGGCTGCCTTTTTCAGGTTTCCTTAATTTCTTTAATTACTGGTCTACCCTTATATGAAGTTGCATTCCCGACTGGCTTCTTTTGCCCTGCACGGTTCCACGTCATCAGCTCGCTTCGATATTTGTTATCAGTTGTGTCAGATTCTGAATTTACTTATTAACTTTATCATCAGTTTATTGTTCTTGTTATATTTAATGTTTTTTTTTTACATATCCTAAATACAGTCATCCTTTTATATGCCATTTGTGCTTTCATGTTATCATGTTACAGCACTAATACCTCAAAGAAATATATGATAAAGGTATTTCATATAAATATTGGATATCATGACAAATGTTTCTGTGACCTTCCACGTCATGCTTTCAAAAATATACTTATTTTTGTTCCCAAACATTCTCTCTTGAAAACAAAGGAACTCCTTACGTGGTCTGAATAACATTCGATTGTTTAGAGGGGCAGCATTTTGCTTCAACAGGGTATGTTGTTAGTCTTTTTTAGTTTTCTGGAAAAGAGAACTATTGTGCCGGCTTTGCCTGTCCGTCCGCACTTTTTTCTGTCCGCAATTTTTTCTGTTCACCCTCAGATCTTAAAAACTACCGAGGCTAGAGGGCTGTAAATTGGCTTGTTGATCATCCACCCTCCAGTCATCAAACATAGCATATTGCAGCTCTCTAGCCTCAGTAGTTTTTATTTTATTTAAGGTTAAAATTAGCCATAATCGTACTTCTGGCAACGATATAGGACAGCCACCACCTGGCCGTGGTTAAAGTTTCGTGGGCCGCGGCTCATACAGCATTATACCGAAACCACCGAAAGATAGATCTATTTTCCGTGGCCTTGATTATATGCTGTACAGAAAACTCGATTTGCGCCGGAAAAACTTCGGCGCATTTTTTGCTTGTTTTTTTTTTATAAAGCAGTTTCCTGTTTTTACGAAGAGTTATTTGTGAGTGTCATGCACGCGTGTTAAAACTTACAGACTCTGCTACTCTTTACGAATACTAAAAAAAGTATGTGTATTTAAATGATCTATGTACAGTACAAGGAACAAATCCTTTTCGTAAGGACATCTTTTTAACCTCTGGTAACCTTGCAGCTAACTTGTGAGTTTGGCTTAGTTCGGATGGTACAAATAGGCATGGCAAATCTGCTATGCAATTCTGCAATCCTTCTGAATGTCTCTATCTAGGTGAGCCAACACTTATTTCTTGTAATTTTCTCAATGTCCATCTAGTACAGTGGTTCTTAACCTGGCGGGCGCGCCCCCCTAGGGAGGCGTCAGCAATTTCTACGGGTGGGGGGTGCGACCCCTAGGGAAAAATAAAAAATCACATTCGTTATTCTCTCAACAAGAGTCGTTACGAAGCAGTGCCAAGTACCTCACTAATTAATTCCCAGAAGAATAAAAACACCCCTTCTCTTTCTCTCTCTCTTTTTTTTTCCTTTAAATCTGGGAGGGAATTTTGCTCATAGATGGAAGGGGGGCGTGGAGGGTAGGACCAACTCTTAGAGGGGCGTGATAATAAAAAGGTTAAGAACCACTGGTCTAGCAGATGTTTACAGTGTGGTTAACATCAGTGACTGAGATTCTGACAAAATCAAAATCTCTGACGATTGTGCCATTACACTGCATTGTTCCGTATACTACTACACTACTGATTAGTATATTTTTATTGCTCAAATTGAAAACCACGCGTTTAGTGTATTACTAACCAAGAAACGGTAGAAAGCAATTCCTATATCTAAGATTGATGGAAACTTTTTGTTATTGTTGAAATAAAGAAGAAAAAATAAAATTCTAGTACCTTTTCTTAAAAAGGAAATATACTACAATCATGTGGAAGAGCGATCGACCATAGTTTCATGATTTGTGCAACAGGCATTTAATTATTAACAGACCGAGTTCTATAGATACTGAAAATCACCCTAAAAACTTTACTAAAAACTGCATTATGCAAATTGAACCGGGGGATTTAGCGAGATATAATAATTAATGAAAATAAAAAAACGAAGTATATGACCAAACTTAATCTCCAGGATTTAGTGCCGATTATATCTCAGAGTCCACTTTTGATGTACATTAACAGCCGTTGGACTGTGACAAAGGTTCCTGTTCATATTATGGATGTTGAAAATGCTAAACGGTTTTATAAGGCTGCTATTCTTCGTTCAATTTCTTGTTTGCCCTTCTCCATAGAAAGATTATATTCAGTGATAAGAAAAAATTACTTTGCTGTCTTCATACCCAAACCACTGTCATTTCTGTTCTGGAATACTGGCTATGTCTAAATGTCCAGGTATGTCTAAATGTCTAGCCACCTCCGTAACATTTTCATGTTTTATTTTTCTTAATGGCAATAACTAGGTGTTCAATGCAGATTTGTACATGCAACACGTACTTTTTAGCATTGGCTTTGTTCGTTCCGTTTCTAATGATGGAAATCTTTTTTTTTTTTTTTTTTTTAGCATTCTGCAAATTAAAAACTTATACGCTAATTTACTGCGTTTAACCTTTCATAGAAATCATTCCTTCTCCATTTCTACAATAAATGAATTATTCTGGCAAAGACGTGTTCCATGTCAATTGCTCCTTTATTTTTGTTTCTATATACTCTCATTTTCTTTATTATGCTTTTTTTTTATTTTAGTATCTGCCGTGCACTCTTATTGCGTCTTCACCTTATGACGCTTCCTAATTCGCATTATCAATTATAAATATGTACATATGTATATATATTTATATATATATATATATATATATATATATATATATATATATATATATATATATATATATATATATATATATATATATATGCAAAAATATATTGAACTTCTACAGCCTCCAACTTTCGTATATTTTACTCTTTTTAATCCACATTACTTAAATACTGTGCGTACAGTGGACAACGTTAGCCACAGCGTATATTCGTTTGAGATTGGTTTTAAGCTAATTTTATACTTCACCAATTTCCGTGCAAAAGTCTCTTATTCCTGTTAATCGTTCTCAACCATGGCATAAATATCATAACGTAACTTCGTTCTGATATTCCGGACATCAGATTTTTGTCATAGTCTTGGAAACGGATCTCAGGCTTTGTAGTCACAAGCGTATCCAAAAAGTGTGAAAAAATCGCGAAGCTAAGAGGGCATTGTGGTTATTACAATTACGTACGTATCTGGTATTCTAGATATATATTCCCTATCATATTTCAAAGCCTATAAATATGAATAAATAATTTAAAATGATTTCTCTGGCATCAATTTCCTCAGATGACGCCCTAAATTTTCCCTTTAAACAGTAACCGATGAATATTATAACATAGGATAAGATAAGGCCAGTCCTTGGATTTTCATAAGCTTTGTGCTTATACGGCTGTTTCTCTCTTTCGTCAAATTCAGTCATTTTAAATAATGATGAACTGCTATGTCACCTCAATAATTTGAGGGACATTTTTTTATAAACTATACTAAAAACAGCAGAGTGAAAGTTAAAATTTTCTTCACTGCCGAAGAAATTTTGCCTTTCTTATTAACTCTGTCCTGTCCTCAAATCGAAAAACCTTTTTTAATAATGATCATGCTAGACTTTGCGTAATCTTACTGAAGTATGCAATGTCGTTCTCGTCATTCTTGATTATTTCTAATACGGTTATTGAATGTTGCACTGCAGTTTATTTCTAGCTTTACTTTGCGCCTTTGTAGGGTTTGTTTGCAATTTAGCAGTTCCAGAGGTCCTTTATTCCTCACAACGTTGGACTGTGGAACAGTCTCCCTGAAGATGGAGTGCAATTGAAACTTGAAAAGTTCAAGCGAAGATGCAAAGTATTTCTAACCTAATACAATTCTTCTTGCATAAAAGAATTTACTTACATTCTTATACGTTTATCTATTAATTTGTTATTTTTTATTTTTTAAAAAGTGACCTCTTTCGTCTGTACTCCCCTTTGCCTCCTGTTACTTTTTTTCTAATGAACACTATGTTCTTTGGAAGCTTGAATTTCAAATCAATGGCCCCTGTGGGCTTGTTCTATACGGATAGGTTTCAGCTTCTGATTAATAATAATAATTACATTACAAAGGTTAAATTTCAGAAAATATAATAGATCTAACATCATTAGCCTGCAAATTCACATCGTCCGTGCCTTTCAAGTTTTAACCCCTTTATACATGCCTCTTTTTCATTTTACCTTTCTGTATGGATATCTCTCCCGACATTCCGCATACGGAAGAGCTTTTTGATATGATTTACAAAAAAAAAAAAAAAAAACGCAAAATCGTTGCCAAAGACAAATGTATCTCCGTTCATGTATTTACAGAGCAATACTAAATGGTAAAACTGCTCTTAACAACAATCTGTAAAAAATTCAAGATGACTGACAGTCTGTTAACATAGTCTACAATATCTCCATTGATTTATTATTATTATTATTTTATTATTATTATTATTATTATTATTATTATTAGTATTATTATTATTATTATTATTATTATTATAGCTGTTACTATATTTTATCGTACTGTCGTTTTTCAATACCGTTGTTTTTCACCACTGTTTTCGTTGTTATTATTATTTCTATTTGAAAATTGTCGAAACTGATAACCTTTAACAGACCATAATACAGTTGTAAGAAAAGAGCAATAAACGTAGCCAAGAACAAAGATAAACAAACGAAAGTGAAAGAAGTCTTCGCGTTCAAAATATCATTACGTAAACATTTTCCAAGTTAGATCAAAACAATGCAGACAAATTCAGTCTTAAGAAATACAAAGTCCAGTAAACCTTTCCTTTACAGTTCGTCAGACACACCACTTCCTACAACATAGATGAAAACTACTTGAGGAACTTACCTTCGCAGGAAATGGAAGCAGGAAAGCAAGTGGCTTCACGCGACTGAGAAAAGTCTTTATAAGGCTAATTTGCCTGTCGTCTTTGGGAGGAGCTTCGTCACACGAGGGTGACTAAGTCTTCTAAAGGAGGAATCCTCATATTGGACAACGAGGAAAGGTAAAGTGCTTGATTGGTTGAATTTGTTGCCAGCTGTACGATGCTTTCTGCGTGTGCTTTACCCGGTTCATTATGCATGCGGATTCTTTAGCTTGTGAAGCTTAGCTTGAATTTGTTCTCTTTGTTGTCTTATGGGAACAAAATGCAAGTTTCCTTGGCGTCATTTAGGAAACGATGCAAATTTCATCACGGTCTTAGGACAATTCAATAGAAGTAAATGTTTGAAAATCCACTGCAGAATATCAAATTGTAATTTTGATGATGAATACAATATTAAGAAGCGTAAAAAAGAGTATCCAAAAATTCTTATTTGTGGATGAAGTAAGAAATATCGTCACCTTGTCAGAAATTTTTCATACATAAATTTACATACATATACAATATATATATATATATATATATATATATATGTATATATATATATATATATATATATATATATATGTGTGTGTGTGTGTGTCTGTGTGTGTGTGTGTTTGTGTACATAAAACATATATAAATATAAATAAATATAAATATATATATATATATATATATATATATATATATATATATATATATATATATATATATATATATATATATATATATATATATATATATATACATATACATACATGTATGTATATATACATATATACGTATATATATATATATTATATATATATATATATATATATATATATATATAAACTATCATATATATAGATTATATAAATAAATATATATATATATATATAGTATATATATATTAGAACAACATATCAAGAAGGGTAAACTATCAGGTGACAATTATCCGAAATAAATGACACGATATATAACTTCAGTAGCCTTTATTCGTTAAAACAACTTCAAGAAGGGTAAACAAGTACGGTGACAACCCATTCCTGAGTTAAGATAAATAGGAAATTCTGAAACAGTATCAAAATACAAGTTATGACACTGAGGATATATCCACCAGCAAGCAACGCGAACATTCCCTGTGAACAGATAAATAGGGAAGAATAAAGTATCAAAATATAAGGAATGTAACGGATAAATTAAATATTTCTACATAATGGCCGTGTGGTATGGAGATATCAGATAGGGAAGGAAATGAAAAGAAAAAAGAATATTGGAGGTAATCTTAAATATTTCTACATAGTAGCCATGTGGTAGGGAGATACCAGTTAGAAAAGGAAATAAAAAAAAAAGAATGTTGGAGGTAATCTTAAATATTTTTACTTAATAGCCATGTGGTGTGGAGATACCAAATAAATGAAAAAAGAATATTGGAGGTAATCTTAAAAATTTCTACTTAATAGCCATGTGGTATGGAGATACCAGTTGGAAAAGGAAATGAAAAGAAAAAAGAATATTGGAGGTAACTGACTAAAGCTTAGAAGATTCAAGAAAAATTTTAGATATTAAGGACTTCAGTAGAAGAATATTATTCCAGGGAAGAGTGAAAGAAAGATGTTCTGAGATATTTAGGAAAACATAAGGGAGACAATATAAGTGGACTGAGGAGGGCGCGGAATGAAATACTGTGAACAGAGGCGTTATAAACACCAGTTTTTTTTTATCACTTAGGTGTTATGCACTTGAAAAGCATGAACCCTTTTCAATTTAGGTTCATATAAAATATAGATAAAACTAAAATGATCCATTATAGAATTATTTCTCGAAATATCCAAATAAGAATAATGAGTATTCTTATTTAAATACGATTTCAGCATCAGTTACAGAGATTATCTGTACTTTGAAGGCTCAGAAGTATTTTCTGTGAATAATGCACAATTAAAATACGAGGTTAATGTGAGGTTCAAATATTTATTCCCAGAAAAAAAAATTTTAACGAATAAGAGAATAATAAATATATATGAGGTATTTCATATTTAAAAAAATCACATGACACTGGTACTGTAAAATTCGTTTTAGTGTCAAATAAGGTTAAATTTCAGTCAGAAATTTTGCAAGCTAATGTAGAGGCTCCATCTCGGTGCTTCCCTAATTTGCATAGAACCAGCAACATTTCTTTCCGATGTCTAAGCACAGCGCCGAGTTTAGGTTGAATATTGCATTAGAGATCGAGAATAATTTTGCTGCTCAAAGGTCATTGTATTTTCTCTAATCGAGGAAAAATGATAAGAGAAATTCATTATCACCTTGGTGATAGCATTTTGCATAATTTCTGAACTGGAAATTATGTTAAAAATAAGTTTGATCTTACTGGTCCATTAGATGAATGGTAATTTTTCTTTAACAAAAATACAGTCCATTATTACCTTAAAATAGAAGAAAATGGCTTAAATTGATCCTGATTTGCAAGTACATTTGTTAGATTTATCTAACATTTATTCCTAAAGCCTATTTATTCCTATATATCTCATACCTAATTATTATTTCACAGTTCTTTGGATACGTTTTACTATTGTTTCCTCATACGTATTTTGCTGTTGAACAACCTCTATTTCCTACGTAATTGAATAACGTATAGTCTTACTATTAATTACCCTGCAATTCCCCAATGATATTTCATTCTTATACAAAAATATCTGCAGCCCACATGAAATCCCTACCACATACGACCCCAACCACATAAATCTGAAATAGTCCTAATACATACTTATACAAAAATATCTGCAGCCCACATGAAATCTCTACCACATACGACCCCAACCACATAAATCTAGAATAGTCCTAATACATACCCAAAGATTTGATAAAGAAAGAGATGATTGGACGACAATCTTAGTCGGAGTTTGGAGACAGGCCGTTGAATTGGGAACAGCGTCCTTCATCCACTGGGTATACAGTCCGCTCTCTGTTACCGAGCTCATTCTGAAGTGGAGTAAGGTTTATATGTTATTTCAGTGATGCAAAAGAAATGGATATGAAAGAAGGCTTGGATATTGACTATAATGATATGAGAAAGTAGAACTGAATATGTCCAAGTGATATGATTCTCTATAGTTAAGCACGAACGCAGACTGATAATATTCTGCATTACTGTGTGGTAGGTTAGGTACTATACTTAGTTACGGGTGAGTCAGTCTGAATTTTTCTACAAGCTACCCTGAGGAGGTGAAACAGTATTCGAAATAAGTCGATACCAAGACATAGAAACTCTGAATTAGTACAATGAGATATAGCTCACACTGAAAACACTATAAAACATCCTCTACTGGTGTCTATTAGGTTTTTTTATTTTTATTTGTTAAAAACAAGAAAAACGGTCGTCAGTATATTTTGCAAAATTAATAATAAGTGAATAAATTAATATATACATACACACACACACACACATATATATAACACACACATATATATATATATATATATATATATATATATATATATATATATATATATATATATATATATATATATATATATATATATTCATACAACCTCCAGGTCATCTTGTATCACCTTGAAAGGAATCATGATAAAAGTTATATAATAATTCAGTAAGTAATATTCAATATGATAAACAAAATAAAATAAAATTTCTCCATGTCCCAGTACCTTCTAGCAATCGCTGGTCCAAGAGGACTGTGTTTCCGAACAATCACTCCGAACATGGAAGGGAGGAAGAGTTCTTTCGACAAGTAAAACAGACAGCTTCCTGCGTGGGAAAATATTATCAGCTTTTAGGGAAACAATTTTCTCTCGCATGCAAATGGTAATAGATATGTACAAAGCGACGTATTTTTATCATAATTATTAATGTGGTCTGACTTTAACAGTAAGAGATCTAACTATCAGTGAAAAGGTAAATATTCTGTTAAAAGTTATGTTTTTTTTCTCGAAACTCATCCAGACGTATAATTGCCATTGTCATTAGATATTTTGACGATAATATGCACGAAAAAAATTCAGTCCTAGCTCAGCAAATTTTGAAGTTAATCATTGATACTTAAAAAAAGAATATTAAAGATAATTTAGTAAATGTTCAGCTCTCTATTTCCACATTTCTGCATCAAAGATTCACAAGATTATTCCTCAAAAAAGGACAGGTCACAGCCTCTGAACTCTCAAGTACCAAATAAGCTACGTCAATACTCATTGTCACGTAGAGTACGCATAAACTTTTTGTTATTACTGACCTCTTCTAGTGAAATCTTCAGCCAGAAGCATCTGCAAACCTAAGTCTTCTATGATGAGGACGTGGTGGCTACTCCCGCTCAGCTTGTCCACTGCCTGAGTGTATTCAGACGATTTCACGTAGGATATTCGACCTTTACTGAGGGATTCTGCCACTTCGCGGTAGATGCCTGATTCAGCATTCTGCGAACAGTTCAAGGGTATATAATGATTAGTGCATGTATCGCTTTTCCCGCTTATATGACTATATGCTCTCCAAAGGGATTAGAAGGTTATGGTTTTGAGTCGGTTAGCTTGCTTACCCATTTGTCAGCAGGATTACGCATATCTACGAAAAATTTACCAGATCTTAAATAAATGATTACTTTGTGGAACGTCACTTTTGGGGAAATTGGACATTTTGGTGGTTCCTCGAGCTCCTGACAACAATGTAAAAAAAAAAAAACTAGGCCTACATGGGCACAGACTACATTTCAGATAACCTAAGAAAAGGAAGAAATAACATTTCTCACTAAACATGTAGATGGTAGGATAGAATTTTGATCCAGTTGTTAAATGATTAGTGTGGGTTAAATCAAGGAGATTAATGTGGTTACCAAGAGTTTGTTATGAAACAGGAGTGAGAATTATGATACCAAACGAGGTCTCTGCATATGAGAAATATGGGCTGAAGGCTAGGCCTACTCCTGTGTTCAAGATGCTTTGTTTACAAGAAATAGTGCTAATGGCTATAACAATAGTCTGTGACGTTAGATGCAATATTGATACCAGACGAGGTCTCTTCATTTGACAGATACGGGCTGAAGACTAGGCCTACGCATGTGCCCAACATGCATTGTTTACAAGATATAGAGCTAATGGCTATAAAAAATAGTCTATGACGTAAGACGCAATTTTGATACCAGACGAGGTCTCTGCATATTACAAATATGGGCTGAAGACTAGCCCTGCTCATGTGCTCAACATGCATGTTTACAAGATATATAGCGCCAATGACCTAAGACGCTTGTGTAACGCCAGAAAAAGTCCACGAAACTTAACGTCACTTCGTTCCACAAAGGCACAACTCACCATGAAGACCTGGACATAAGCAGTGCCCCCTTCCCAGAGCATCGTGATGGACGGGTCGTCCAGAACTGCCCTCAGCGACTGGTACGGCTGAGGTACGTACCGTACAGCGAGCAACGACATGAGGTTCCCGCTGTAGCTCTTGCTGAGCACGAGGATAGTGACTATCCATGCTGTTAGAAGAAGGCGGTCCCAGGGTTCTACAGGTCTCGAAATATTCATGTCTGAAGGAAATTAAGTAATAATAAAATGACAATTTTTCCATTGTGTAAATATAATTCATGCTACTTTCAGCTATATGGTCATAGTAGTCTTCACGCGTTGAAATGCCTATGCTATGAGACTGTCCAGTAAAAAACAGAATTTGGTGAAATACTTTGAAAGATCCGGCGAATCTGTATATTTCGCCTAAGTTCTCATTGAATTATCTGCTAATTGCCTTTTTGTTGTATAAGTTTGGTGCAGGTTCAAAACTTTGAAAAAGCCGGTATATAACTTGTTCAAAAACTAATTCTACTTTTGCATCCTTTTCTACAAAAGTAATTTGACCGTGAGTGGTAGTTATTGTAAAAAAAATAAAATAAACCCAAATTTCAGATTTAAAAGGAAAAAAAAGCACTACTTTCGACTTACATACATTCGACATGCATTCCTCCAAATCAACTATATACAGGCAAATGTGATGTGAATTATAATGCAAAGCAGGGCAGATGTAATGTACAGTTTCATTTTCCAGACATTTTTCCTTTTTTGTTATTTGGTGGTGGAGAGGTTACGATAAAAATTGTTAACAATTACGAAACAGTTTTATAATCATGATGTATTTCAATAGAACCTAAGATATCAGGAGTAAATTACCTGCAACCCAAGATATAAAATTTATATGAACGTTATGAGAGCATAAACATGAGGCTCCCTCTCATCCCTCATAAACTAAACTAACGCAGTAAATTTTACATGAGAGTTCAGAATCTACAAATATTAACTCTCCTACATAGAAGCCATCCGTTGATATCTCGAAAGAATATAGCTTTTCATTTTCGAGGAGACATGGTATGTGATTTGAAGCTTTTTGGATATAAATTCAAATGTCAAAATTACAAGACTGGAGTAAGCACTATACCTTCAAGTGATGCATGGAATAAATGATCTTTGCTTTGTTTATTTTTCATTTAATTTTCTTACAACAAACGTACCGCTAACCTTGCTGTAACAGAATTCGGAAGATATCCATCAACGAGCTTTTCGTCAGACTACGCGACGTTTCAACAGAGATGAATACTATCGTCAGGAGGATCACGAATGCCATAGAGAGGAAAGTGATCCCCCAGACGTCAGGTGCTAAGGGAAGCGCAAATCCCCACGGGTCGACCTCTGTAGCTCCTCTCTTGGCGGCAATGCGGATGTTGTCTCCGACCAACGGCAGGGCGTAATCAACAGCGCGGGCGCGGGTGTAGGTCAGGACGAAAGGACCGAGGGCGAAGTCGACTTCCTGGAGGTCGAAGGCAGGATGGAATGTTAGTTCAGTTTAATTTCTCGTTCTTTTCATTATGATTTTCCTCTATGGAACAGAAAAGTGAATAGGGAGATACTATAAAAATCCTTTATTTTGACATACCCGGCTCAGTTTCAGAATTATTATCAATAAAAGAATTTCACTATCGTGGGGAGGAGGATGATGGAAATTCTGTAACTTAAAGATATTTCGCACAAATCCTGCATCTTATATCACTCCTTTTGTAAGATGAATAATCCCAATCAGGCTTGTTTAATGAATAATCCCAAACAATTTTGTTTGCTTGTCATAAACATAATAACACATGTAAATATGTTGCAGGGATTCTCTGTGTAGTAAGATAAAAAAAGATGGAGTGTAAAATACTTACATAAGCACAGAAAGAAAGCTTATTTATTGTCTTGGAAAGTGAACCAACTTACCTTTCTGAAAACCATGCCCACCATCCCAATCCACGACCCGTTCGGCTGCAAATAGCCCCAGGCTCTGTCAGGAGGCCTCACCAGAGTGTACCTTGAGGAATGAATAAAAACTAAAGTGGATAATCAGTAATCTCTCAAATGAAACAAATATTGCAGCAAATGTAGTTAACTAAGTCGATCATTTTGTGGTTTAGAATTCTTCCTTATTGGTTACTGAGTATTAAAATGTTATTGTAAGTTTACCTTGAACAGAATTCTTTGTTCCTTTTATCAGAAAATGAAAATGCTTCTTCTTTTGGTAAGGGAACAGATTTCTCCTCCCTGTGTTACAAGGAAATAATGAGGAAAATTGATGGCACTTGATGCGAAGGTTTACATGAGAGAGAGAGAGAGAGAGAGAGAGAGAGAGAGAGAGAGAGAGAGAGAGAGAGAGAGAGAGAGAGAGAGGTGTTTGAATCTACTTGAAATATCAGTAATATACTTGTTCATGAATTTCCAATTTATTAAGAAGCTGATACTTTACAAACGCTAGACTTTTTAAAGATTTTTAAATGGAGTGAATATATTACGTAGCCCTCTGAAATGGAAGGAGGAAAACTGAAATTTCCTGAAAAATTTCATCTTGACACACACACACACACACATATATATATATATATATATATATATATATATATATATATATATATATATATATATATATATATATATAATATATATGCAGTTCACGTAATTCTATCTATAGTTTTATTGTTGAAATTTAAGCACCACCAAATATGCAAAAGTGATATTGCAACAGCAGTCTCTTGATACAACGTTTTCATTTTTATCCTGTGTAAATATAAGAAATTTTCTTTGTAAATTAACTGTCATCAACTTTCATTCTATTACGTAACTTACGAGAAATTGATGCTGCTTCCCAGAATTTCGACGAAATTTCCCAAAGGGCCAATGAAGATGTGAGGGGGTCCATCTTGTCCGTAGGGAAATTCTATCACTTTCATATGAGGAGGGAAATCATCTCCTGCTACTATTAGGTGTCCGGCATCGATCAACCTAAATAAAAGATAATTAGACATTTTGATAAAATATTTCTCTTGTTATTAAAGAACACAGGTAAAAATGCGCCGAATTTTCTTCGGTGCGATCGAGTTTTCTGTACATCGTATAATAAAGGCCATCGAAAATAGATCTATCTTTCGGTGGTCTCTGTATAATGCTGTATGAGCCTCGACCCATGAAACTTTAACCACGGCCCGGTGGCGGCCTATCCTATATCGTTGCCAGAAACACAATTATAGCTCATTTTAACCTTAAATAAAATAAAAACTACTGAGGCTAAAGGGCTGCAATTTGATATGTTTGATGATTGGAGGATGGATGTTCAACATACCAATTTGCAGCCCTCTAGCCTCAGTAGTTTTTAAGACTGGGGCGGACAGAAAAAGTTCGGACAGAATAAAGTGGGGACGGACAGACAAAGTCGGCACAACAGTTTTCTTTTCAGAAAACTGAAAGTTGAAGAACTGCACGTGGGGTATCCCTGAAGGAAACACTTAGATAAACTCTGATTTTCTGTTCAACATTCTCCTCATAAAACATAAAAGAAGTAGACCCTGAGAGAGAATACAAAACAACACATTTGTGCGTTACGGCCAGCCAAAGAACAAGAGTCCATGCTGGTATAAGGCCAGCTAAAATCAATGAATGAACGTTTCTTTAGTAAAGGAAACTAAGACAAAAATGACCATATTGGTTACTTGAAGGGGACCTTGTGGAAAGAAATTTTGAAAGCCATAAATGACACCGCCCCCCAAAGAACGAAAAGTGTCACAGGCCTGAAAATATATGTAGTATTAACTGGTGGCACGACTTTCCTCTTGAACGAGAGCAGATGCACCGGGACATTAGAACAATAACGGATAAAGTGAATAACTTGAAAAACGAGTGCCTGACAGTAGTCTCTCATATCATCAGTCTCAAGATTTTATAGAGTGAACAAAAGAAATAAGTTGACTTTACCCTTCGTGAAGATATGGGACTGAATTTTCTTAAAACCAGGGTGTGCTTTTATAAATTTTAAAGCTATGATTCACAAAAAAGTTTAAGAATAACACAATTCGTATTTACAGAAGCGGAATAGTTAGTCAGTTGACAGTCCTTACCTATCAAACTTATCAGGGAATAAAGGCAGATGAGATGATTGAAGAAGACCATAGTTGGCTGTCCATGAAGCCAGCTCTACCATTCGTTGGCTGTACGGCAGGTAAATGTAAATGCTGCACCTGTATATGGAAAATTAATTGCGTAACCTGTCGATGGAAAATGCAAGACTTCAAATGAAATTAAATCTTTATGATACTTCAAAAATGAAACCAAAATGCATTTGGAAAATTAGAAGGAAAATATTTGTAAAATGCTGTTATTGCATTTCGAAAATGAGAAAAAACTAATATTTAGATTTTCTTCTCTGGAATACCTCCTAGATTTCTTATCCAGTATTAAGATCATTCCATTAATTTCCGAGAGATGTTTCCTGATTGCAGATAATTCCTCGGTTCGTAGATGAGTCACCAAAAGGAGTTTAGTCGGCCAAATCATTATGCTTCTTTCCGCTGATCGCTCGATGGCTGATGTCACGAAATTCTTGTTGTCACTCACGATGGTTATCAACAAACATCTCACCGATTTGCGTGTCTGGAGATTTCATAGATAGGACAGTTTTAAAGCCTTTAGTATGATGATATATATATATATATATATATATATATATATATATATATATATATATATATATATATATATATATATATATATATGTATATATGTGTGTATATATATATATATATATATATATATATATATATATATATATATATATATATATATATATATATATGTATATATATATATTCATATATGTATATATATATATATATATATATATATATATATATATATATATATATATATATATATATATATATGTGTGTGTGTGTGGAAACTCCACCTTTACTCTCATGAGCTAAATTCAATGAAAGGAATAATATTATAATAACTAGTACTCATTACTAGACTGACAGTACATGTACCATTCTCCTAAAACCGTCATGGGATATTGCTAAGGAAAGAACCTTAATAGTAGGACCTATAACCGCAAACTAATGAAAAGAACTATTTTAAGTTCATCACTATCCTATAGGACAGGATTACCCAGACACCTCAATGATAAACAGAATCAGAAGGTTACCAGGGTCACACCTAAACATTATTACCCAGAGTACTTAGTAGATATCATACCTCCCTCAAGGCAATCACCTTTAAATAATGAACTAATAACAGCGAGCTCGGTTGTTTAGTTTTAGCTGGTTTTATAGTAGCACGGGCTCTTGCTCAAAAAAGACCTGAGTGTGTAAAGTAAGATGCCTGCATGTACACACTAGATTTAATCAAACATGGGATGTATGTATGCAATTGATAAAGTTCCCATTGAAGAAAATCTAAGGTGCAAGCAAGTACAGGTTTGCAGAATAAACTGCGCAGGCTGAAGTTGCGGTAAATCGTTAAATCTTTTCAAAATATTTTCTTAACCAACTCAAGGTAAAAACTTTGCGTCTCTAAACTTCGTTGGCAAAGGAATAAAAATACAAATCATAAAGATTTGTTGCGTAAGAAGTGCTACATAAGGAATGTATCTATTTTATACGTTTAGATTACAGTACTGTATATTGTCATTGTATTACACTTGCATTGCCACTTTGATACGATATCTGCTTTTATGTATACTGATATGCAACTTACAATGGACCCAGAGGGAAATTATGAAGAAAGTATTATGTGTTTTAACTTTGTCCTTCATCTCTTTTCCGTGCAATTCTTTCCTTCCAAATTAATACCGAATTATCGTGTAAATAAATTTGATGGTCATTATATATTATAGAGTATGTGTGTAAGCATACGCTTTGTATAAAGTCATCGTTCTTACCTGATTTATGTACTGAAGAATTTCATCAAGTGCACTGGGATCTTTCTGAACTTCAAATATACTTTTGCCGGCTTTTAAAAGTAATTTTTTAGCCACCTGCAATAAATAAATAAATAAATAAGACAAGATTAGAATAATGAAGCTTAAAACGGGTAATTATACTTAAACCTGTATTTCTTAAATAAATTTGTCATAGTCGTCGAAATTATGAGTATGGAAAGTATCTTCTCAAGATGAATGAGATTCTTGAAACTGAAAGCGAGTTTTAATTTTGAAAGAGGGCGAACTAAGTTGTCTTTAAAGGGCTTAAAATTTAAGTAGTTGTGAAAATAAGAATACTTTAGCTCAGCAATTCTTTTTATTCTACTAAAGGAGACAAGTTTCATATACCTGAATAAAAGTAAATTTTCAAGTCCAGTTCATTCCATTTATCAAATTACATCATATGCCCATGTTTATATGGCTGAGTATTTAAATTAAGTTCATATTTAGAACTGAAATATTTCCGTAACTTCTTTGGCTTATTCACAATTACCTTACTAATAGAGTCTGACGGAATGCTTCCATCTGTGAGCAATACGAGGGAACAGTTGTTCGAGTCACTTGCTGTCAAAACGACTTCTATCACTGGCACTGCTTCTGTTAAGATATCCGCTACTTTCACTAAGGAAAAATAATTAAATCATAACTATAATATACTAAAGAATCATCGAATGTTCAAGTCTGAAAAGTATAGCACTCTTCAAAACAGATGCTTAAATCTTCGTCAATTATGCACTGGGAAAGTTAGTCATGTTTTGTTGAGAGTTCTGTACCAAACCGGACTGAATCCTCAATATTTCACAGAAAACTGTGTTTGTTGGCTAACGCTCACCTCTACGATAATTACAATAATTCAACTGGCTATCCATCTAATACATACCTGGAAAGAGGGAGGAAGAACATTGAACTGAGATGAGAACAGCTAAGAATTTCACCACAGCCAATAAGGCCATCTTCAGGGTACACAGAACATACCTGTATAGATAAAAAGGTAAGGAGTGTTTTGTCAGTGTTTTGAGTATTCGTAGTGACTTATCCTGATGCATGATCACATTATCAAATGAATTTCATTGGGGAATCTTGACCCCACATCCAGCCGGACCATTACTCATTCCAGCATCGGAATTATATGTACAATCATACTTTTTTCCTCTCTTTATGCACTGCTTTATGAAGAAAAATAAAATACACTGAATCCAACGCCTGTTCCTCAAAATTACACAGGATTCACAAAATTACTACGGACCCTCAAGTTCATACATATTGATACAGACTCACACACGCACGCACGCACACATACACACATATATATACATACATACACACACACATATATATATATATATATATATATATATATATATATATATATATATATATATATATATATATATATATATATATATATATATATATATATATATATATATATATATATATATATGTGTATAACATAAACACACACACAAACACACACACACATTTTATACATACATACTTATATATATATATATATATATATATATATATATATATATATATATATATATATATCAGTATATGTGTGTGTGTGTGAGGATCTACTGTGTCAAATTTGTCACTTTCACCAGATGCATTCTAGCCACAATGCCCTCTTAACTTCTCAGATTCTTCGCGTCTTTTTCTATGCGACCGAGCATCACAGTCTCTTCAATTTCTTTTTGATCTTACGGCTTTCTCTGACAAGCTCCAAAAAAGATCAAATTTGTATCCCTCTCTCTCTCTCTCTCTCTCTCTCTCTCTCTCTCTCTCTCTCTCTCTCTCTCTCAAGTCAGTTTTTCCATTTATGAGTTTAAAGTGAAATAAATTTTCTCCACTGTGCTCTGACCTGTGCACTTACTGCCTGAACTCCTATTCATTCTGGGTCTTCATCAAGCCCTCTTTCCATGTCTTTCTTTTTTCTATACGTCTTCGTACTACTTCTGACATTTGATCTGCTTTTCTAGGCTTTCCTCGTCCTTTCTTATCACATATCTAAAACATCTCAGACTTTGAGATTTCGGTCGTTTTGTTTAGCTGCTGGACATCTCATCTCTACCACAGCATCATTCATAAGAAGATCTTTCCACCGCACTCGGATCATGAATCTCGGCATTTTAAAATCTTAATTTTTCGCGATTTCCCCAGACTTCTGTTGCATGAAGTAAAACAGGCTTTATGAAAAAATCAAAAGCCTTTGCTATCTCTACTAATGGGATATTTCTGTTTATCAGTAGTGTAGCTGTCCCTTTCCATTTCATATAGGCTGCAGTTATTCTGCCTTACTGCTTAACAGTCCTTTGTGTTCCTTAGTAACAGAAATGTGCTACCTTTTCTAAGGCTGGCCTGTACCTAAACGTGGTTATCCACTTCCCTTATTCTTCATCTGTTCTTACTCCGCGTATATTCTTTAATCCTAAATATTTCTAGTGTCACCATTTATTACATTCAGTACACATTGCATCGTTGAGTCCTTTGTGTTCCTAATTAACAGAAATTTCCAGCAGGAGTCGTGGTTACATTGCTTATTCTCATTGACTACATTTTCCCCATAACCATTTATTTTGCTCTGATTATCGTTTTTCAGTCACATTGTTTTTCCTTTGTCATATCCTCTCCATTCCGCTCATCTACCTTTAGAAAAATTTCCACTGTTACTTCAGCTTTTGCTGTTAACGCTCCTTTTCTGCACTCCTTTATGGGCTTTTCAGTTCTTATGATACGGCCAACGCCTCAGGGACGTACCTTGATAAAAAATCAGTACAAGGATCACCTGTGATAAAAACCAATACAGGGACAAACCTTGATAAAAACCCGTACCGGGATGAACCTTGATAAAAAATCAGTACAAGGATCACCTGTGATAAAAACCAATACAGGGACAAACCTTGATAAAAACCCGGGGATGAACCAAGG
Organism: Macrobrachium rosenbergii; assembly: GCF_040412425.1. Taxonomy (NCBI): domain Eukaryota; kingdom Metazoa; phylum Arthropoda; class Malacostraca; order Decapoda; family Palaemonidae; genus Macrobrachium; species Macrobrachium rosenbergii. The sequence goes on along the minus strand of NC_089767.1, from coordinate 17,676,183 downwards.
ATTGTATACAGGGACAAACCAATACCGGGAGTGGTCCCTTGATAAAAGATTCAAGGATTCTGATATACCAGCTACCCTGACTCCTTGATAAAAATCTACAAGGATCAGTTCTTGGGCTGTGGTACCGGGAAAGTAACATCACTAGGGCTTAACTGGTCTTGATTTCCAGCATCACCTGATAAAAACCAATACAGGGTATTACTTTCATCTGATTTATGTCGATACCTTCTCCTACAGGGACAGTTGCCTCGTTACAGACTCTGATTTTGTTGTTAACCTTTGTGGCAGGAACTTAACTGACAATTGCTGATTTATGAAGATTGTCTTGCTTGTAAAACCCCGTACCGGGATGAACTTTTCTCAAATACTTTTATAGGGCATGTTCATAAAAAATCAGTACAAGGCACTAAGATAAAAAAAGTATACCTTAGATTTTACCAGACCACTGAGCTGATTAACAGCCTCCTCAGGGCTGGCCCAGGGACAAAGATAAAAATTAGATAAAAATCTTATCAAGGATCACCGTGGCTAAGAACCTTGATAAAAATTGGTTCTGATAAAACAACGGGATACAGGGACAAACCTTGATTACCAGGATGAACCTTGAATCCGAACCAATACAGGGACATTATAGCGTACCGGAAGAAATGAATTTCGATCACCAGAAATAAATTCCTCTAATTCTTCATCAGCCTGCAGTTCTTGTGCTGTGGGGGAATTGAACTCCAGCCCATCGATTTTGACAGTCCGCAGCTCTACCGACTTATCCAACGAAGAGCATTCATAGTATGTTCAGCCCATCGGTGTCCCAACTTTCCCTCTCTTGCATTTTATCATCTCTTTGGGGCTTTTTTTGCAGCTCATGTAAAATTTATCAGAAATAAATTGATATACAGTCTGCACGTAAAATGAAATAAGTTTATACGCTCCATGTTACCATGGATGGTTCAATCTGAACTGTTTATTCTTCTAACCAAGGCGGGAATCCTGACATCAAGAAGAGTCTCTTCATTTCATTTCCAAATTTAGATTCAAGGATTTTTTGTTTTGGAACCTTAGTCTAGAAAGGTCGTATTGCATATCAGATCTTCTGGAATATTGTGTCATCTTGGGTATGACCATAGAGAAATAAGGTTAAATAGTAATTTCTGTACTCGCACACACACACACACACACACACACAAAATGTGCTCCCGCAGTACTAATATAATGGTAATACTGATATAATGGCCTATACAACAGTAGTTGTTCATGAGTTAATTTTTGTCTGTTAAGCCTTAAAGGCAAGGTAGTGTGTGCATAAATACTACTTTTGTAACTTGTAAATATCATATAACAAATTGCTTTTGTTATTCTAAAACCCATGACGTTCAGTAGGATAATAAAAGCTGCTAGCGCTTTTCAAATATTTAAGTAATGTATTCGAAACCTTTAAACATTTTTTCTTAATGTGTCAGGAATCAGGTTTTGGTGACCCGCGTAAAATATTGGCTCAGAGAACTTGTTTTCCAGGAGACCGTAGTTTCTTGGGGGCAAACCGTAAGACGGAATAGGATATGGATACTTGGCATGGAAATCCATGATATGCCTTGTAACGGCACACCCTTTGTCAACTTGATGACTCTTATCAATGACACCGTAGCTTCCGGGATTATCACGCCTGGGCAAATGAAGCATGTAATTGCTGCAGTTACACGAGGTAGATTGCAAGGGAGCTGGCACCAGTGGACCTCCAACATCCAGCGTCCGATCCCGCCATCTGCTTTTGGTATGGATAGACCCATCTTTCTTCCACCGACGTATCCACTTGTAGACGGTAGATATACTGCTTCCCGTGTGCCTGGCTATGTCTCGTGCAGATAGTCCGCTCGCCCACATCCAAATGAACCCCGCGCGTTCAGATATGTCCGTGTGGGTTATGCGAATATGGCGCGGCATGGTGGCCCTGTGTGAGATCAAAGCAGGATGGCGTTTTATAGAGTTACTCGGTGATCGTCGCTGGAGAGGGGTTACTAAGGTTTCTGTATTAGCTTTGGGATAAATTGTGGTTTATAGTGTGTTTTCCTCTTCTTAAATTATGAATCTCAATATATCTTTCAAGTTCGCAAAATATTAATCATTCTTCGGGGTGACATCATCGTTGCCATGGAGCAAATTTGTCTCAAATGTCTTTTACAAAGTCGTTTGACACTGACGGAATAAAGTGAAGACCAGGGAAAGTAATTTTACGGCACTTGGTTTATTTATTTCTTAGTAATTTCTCTGAATAACTGTGGCATATGACGACGTTTCACTTTTCTAAGGAAAGGGTTTTAATGTCGTTTAAAATTCAGTCAATGGATGTTTTTTATGCATCAGATTTTCATCTTTCATTGTAAGCTCTACGTATCTATTTACGATTAATTTGATATTTTATTTCTATCAACGTGATGATCCACATTGAAAACATTGAGTGAGACAGACTGAGAAGCTCTTAAACATTTTAAGTTGCTCATCTAGTGCTGTTTCCATAAAAAAAATGAAGAATGTTGCATTGTATTCAATAACTTAATCAAAACTTTAGGATTTGAGATGCCGAACACTCAGAAGTTTGATACTTCCTCAAATAATAAAAGCTAATCATAAATTGTTATCATACTGCTGTGTTTCAGAACTTTCTGAGTGAAGTTAAACGTCAGGTTTTGTTGTCACAGATTATGATACTGTGCTGAATCTCTTTAGGACCTTCCTCCTTCTCAGTATTACTATCCATTTCAGGGCCTGCGGGTCATCGCTTTTCTCAAATATCTTTCAAACTAAATATTTGGCTGAAATGGTACTTTGACACAGTGTAAAATACACCTCCCGCTAATTTTTGTAATATAGTGCATTGTTAAATGGTGTTAGTTAAGGCGTTTACTCTTAACTTTTAAAAGCAAAGTGGCATGAGTCAGCAGGCCTAAACTACGTAATCGAACGTCCGCTATCCCCCCATAGACAGGAAAGGGGGGCGGAGATTGGGAGGCAAGGAAAGTGAGTTCAGGGCGGGATGAGGCGGGGAAGGAAGAGGGAGAGACGGGATGAGGATAAAGGAAGTTCGAATGCATATTTTGGCGATGCTTGGCAACACCATGTAAGTCAAGAGTAAACTCCTTAACTAAAACCATTTGACAATGCACTATATTACCAAAATTAGCGGGAGGTGTCTTGTACACTGTGTCAAAGTACCATTTCGATCAAACAATTAGTTTGAAAGATATTTGAGAACACCGATGACTCGCGGTCCCTGAAATGGATAGTAGGCATCCAACACCTTCATTTCGTGTCTGTTGTTTTGTTTTGTATGAAATGGACTTGATATCCTATTTAATATGAAATGACGACAGCAGAGTAGTTGTTGATGGGTTAAGCCTTTTGTAATTTTTCATTCCCCAGAATAGTTCCCTAAGACTTATTCTATTTTAGCTTTTGACCGTGACATCATTTGTTGGCGTTTAAGTTAGGGTATATCTAAACAGATGTGGGAACTCTTATCTCAGTTGATAGTCCTGCAAG
>NC_089767.1:17607649-17667649 GCF_040412425.1 Macrobrachium rosenbergii | reverse complement strand
TATGCATATATATATATATATATATATATATATATATATATATATATATATATATATATATATATATATATATATATATATATATATATATATATATATATATAATTGCAGTATGGAATATAGTGATGTCATTGACTTGAAGTAAATTTCAAAGAACTTGATTCCAAATATTAGGCCATTTTGGAAAAATATTTATCATGTAATAAAATAATACTGAAATCAATAAAATACTTATGAATATACATACTGAAATCAATATAAACATCTATACATTATGAATATACATACATACATACATACATATATATATATATATATATATATATATATATATATATATATATATATATATATATTAAAATATCACAAAGTGATTGCCATAAGAAAACAGCAGACCGAATTTAAATCCCTAACATCCTACAGTTTAATCTTACATCATCAAGGACTTTTTGTAAATAAACAGTACATGTGCATACATACAAACATGCAGATATGTATTTATATATTTACATACATATATGCATACACACACACACACACACACACACACATATATATATATATATATATATATATATATATATATATATATATATATATATATGTACCTATGTATGTATGTATGCGTGTGTCTGAGTGCGTGCGCGTGTGCGTTTGTGAGTGTGACCATACGCGCGTGTCTTCTTCTGAGCGTGCTCAAGATTCTACTTGAATGCAGATAAGTTCAAACAAACCCGTCTGAGTGAAATGCTCCGCCATGAGCATCTTCAGGGCGAGGTCCTCTACCATAAGCACATAATCGCCTTCCATGACCTTCGTTGCCATCGCCGTCGGGTAATCGCTGGAGCTGAGATACTGAAGGCGATTGCTGTGCCGCGTCTCCGCTACTTCGTAGAAAATTCCTGACTGGGCACTCTAGGTGCCCATGATGGACAGCAAATGTAGACACATACTTGCGCACTTTCGTGTTCATATATATATATATATATATATATATATATATATATATATATATATATATATATATATATATATATATATATTTATATATATGTAAATATAAATATATGTATATATATATATATATATATATATATATATATATATATATATATATATATATATATATATATATATATACCTATACATACATACACACACACACACACACATATATATATATATAATATATAATATATAAATCATAAAGATATATATAATGGTAATAGTATTGTGAAAGAAGCTCCAATCTGCTAGATATTAAGATTACAAAATATTGCTGGAAAACAGATATTCAATTCATCTAAAGCTACTAATTCCATGGAGTGGCCATTGTTAGTTGATGGCAATCACTACACGTTAAAACAAAAACTGCTGTTTGAAGAATGCGTTTGGTATTACTCATCAACGCTTCATTTGTTTTGATTCTAACACCAACTGTCATTCCTTGTCGTCGGCCATGATCGCTGCCACTGCATCAAAGAGAGCTCTCACTGCATCAAATTAAAATTGTGAAAATTGTCCCTGCATGCAAATCCTGCCGACTTTGAACTTTCAAAAATAAATATTACTACCTCGAAATATTTTCGTATCTTTCACTGTGAGAAATTTCAGTAGCCTCCATTGAGAAGTACTGAAGACATTGCTACGCTAAAGCGTGTCCCTCTTGCGATGAAATAAGGCGTCAATGAATTACGTCACTATGACGTCAGCATAAATCCCATCATTTGGTTCTGTGAGATCTAAGTTTTTTTTTTTATTGATCTTTCTTGCGAGTACTTTTGCATGGTCTATCGGAATTAAGTCCAATACAAAAATATAACACCCATGGTAAAAAGAAAGTAGAAGCATTTAACTGGCCTTGACACTAAGGTTTGCATTTCACGCAATTATGATATTTAGTTATGTTGTGTTTATAAGGATTCTCTTAACAAACACAAAAGAGATGGATGTACCCCTTCAGAGAATTGGGTTGTTCTTTCCCAGTAGTGTAACGCCAGTATACATAGATCAATCAATCTTTCTTAGTATTTTATGCACGCATCTTTTGTAACTATTTCTTCGGACAGATATGTCATCTTAAAAAAAAAAAAATTGGCTTCATAACCAATAACCAATTTTTATATAAACCAATCTTCCGATTAAATTATTTCAAATTCTATAATTACCAACTAAGAGCTGTTCGATATCAAATGGATTTTGTTGCTCTTAAGTGAGAAAAGTAAATAGATTTTTAGATTTATAACTCTGAACATTTTTCAAAAATAATATGGCTCATGCTGAGACGAAATTCTATAACGAATAAAATTTCGTTTCCCAGTCCATATTTTCTGTAATGAAAAACTGGAAATGCCTAACTATAAAACCTAAATTACTACTATTTCCTTGCCACATATTCAGCAAATATCAAAACTGAGCCATAAAGGAGAATTATAACTTTGTGGAAGCTGTCTATGGTTGCGTGGATAGTCAAGATAAACTCATCAAAACAACTGGTATTCTCGAAGTAGTTGAATGAAATCTTTATGTCAACATTGAAAACCTTCTAATAACAAGGTATGAATAGTTAAAACAAAATAGATTCTTAAAAGATTCACATTTGAGACCGATGCTTAATGCGTGACTCAAACAGGAAAATTCTTCACCGGAGTCTTACCTCCTATAAGTTAAGTATACCTTAGTTTTACCAGACAACTGAGCTGATTAACAGCTCTCCTACGGCTGGCCCGAAGGATTATACTTATTTTACGTGGCTAAGAACCAATTGGTTACTTAGCAACGGGACCTACGGCTTATTGTGGAATCCGAACCACATTATAGCGAGAAATGAATTTCTATCACCAGAAATAAATTCCTCTGATTCTTCATTAGCCGGCCGGAGACTCGAACTCGGGGCTAGCGAGTGCTAGCCCACAACTCTACCGACTCGCCCAACGAGGAACTTGTTACCCCCTATAATCAATTACAAACATGCTTAGAGACTTTACTTACCATTATGTGCTGTATATAAGCTGTGTTTCCTTCCCACAGCATTATCACGTGTTTGTCGTCCACAACAGCCTTGATGGTCTGGTAAGGTTGAGACACGTATCGTACGGCCAACAGCGACATGAGGTTGCAGCTGTAACTTTCCATCAGAATGAACATTGCAATTATCCAACCACCAATTATAGCTCTCTCTTTCCAGCCATGGATGATGCTGATCTTCAGATCTGTTGGTAAAAGGATGTTAGAAGTTGGTCAAATGAAGGCATTCTCACCAGAGTAACATCAACAAATTATTTCAACCTTAAAATGTGTATAAATCTAGAGCTATTTTCAGACCACTAGCGGATCCAGGGAGGGGGGAGGGGTGTCACCTGGGCACATGCCCACCCATGAAAATAATGACAAAATAATAATATTGAAGATTTAGATAATAATAACATAAATGAGAAATATAAAAATGGGAAAAAATCTTTTATAGAAATAATAATAAAATTTTTAGTAAAAATAATAACAATCTTAATGATAATATACACACATACATATATATATATATATATATATATATATATATATATATATATATATATATATATATATATATATATATATATATATATATATATATATATATATATATATATATATATATATATATATATATATATATATATATATATATATATATATATATATGTGTGTATGTGAGTATTTATAATATGTATTTATAATTGAAAATTGGGCCCCCCCATGAAATTTCTCTGGATCCGCTAGTGTTTCAGACACCAGAAAGAGACCTGCATTTTTTTTTTACTTAAGTTCAGTCAAAAAAACTGCTAACATGATAATATGACGCTAATATGCTTGTATGAAACGTGGTCCATCACGACATGGTTCTTGTAATTATTGCCACTAAGTGTCTAACTACATCAACCTTAATGATATTTCTCACATTATGTTATATAATGGTTTCTCTTCTTTGAACTTTTATTAGCAGTTTGAGTAACTTGGAAGGTTGCTCATGTTGTAAATTAGGGTTAGTGTGAACATTCCAAGTTTCATTTTTGTTGACAGATGAAAAAGTCATATAATTACAAGAATTAAGATAAGATATTTTTTAATATATACTACAGGCGGCGTTTGTTTCGATATGCAGTGCCCTGCGTGCTAATTTAGAATTTATGTAATAATATAATCAGTAAGGTTAATTCTGAAAAAGCAGTTGTCCAATGTTTGCGATGCAAATAGATTTAAATGCAGTTAAAGGTAAGAATAAAATTGAATGGAGAATAATCAGAGATATTTTAAATAAGGTAGCAATTATACGCATTGGTATATGTTAGTCTCTAGAGACAAATCTCTCTTTAAATTTTTCTACATTCGACCCATAGTGTCTATTTATCAAATTTTAAGGAATGCACCAGAAATGGCCATTAACTTGAACAATGTAAACAATTTATTGACCTACATAAAGAGCGGAAATTTATCATACATAGTTTTGTAATTCTTCTTAGAGACTGGAAATCATAATTGCTATCAATACACAAACAAATGTGAAATTGATGTGACTGCAACGTAATACAGAACAGTTGTACGTCAAGCGAGCGATCTCAGTGTTTATAATTCAAAAGCAACCTTTTCACTCCTCAAGTAAGACTGAAAACGATAATCAAGATCGCTCGCAATACAACTCCATTGTTTCTCTTTTTGCATTTTACTTTTCGTCACAACTTACTTGTCGAATTGCTCTCACCTTGCATCAAGAAAACCCGCAAGTAGTTTGTGCCGCTGAAAGTGTCCGTCACCGTCACATTTGAAGGAGTTACGGCATCGAAAGGGAACAGTTTAGCCGTAACCATCAAAAGGGCGAGACCCAGGAAGGTGGCGATCCACACAGTGTAAGTGAGAGGGTTGGCGAATCCCCACGGGTCAACGGCAGTCTCCCCGCGTCTTGCTCCTATCCTCACGTAGTCCACGAGAAGAGGAGCCGTGTAGTCAACGACGAGGCTTCGGGCCTGTGTTATGGCGAGTGGACCGAGAGATATGTGCACTTCCTGCGAAGACGTTTTACTGTTAATATTTTCTGGTAGGATTTAGTAATGGTATTCAAATTGGTGGTACTTTAAGTTAAGTATACCTTAGTTTAACCAGACCACTGAGCTGATTAACAGCTCTCCTAGGGCTGGCCCGAAGGATTAGATTTATTTTACGTGGCTACGAACCAATTGGTTACCTAGCAACGGGACCTACAGCTTATTGTGGAATCCGAACCACATTATAGCGAGCAATGAATTTCTATCACCAGAAATAAATTCCTCTAATTCTTCACTGGCCGGCCGGAGAATCGAACGCAGGCCCAGAACAGTGCTAGGCGAGAACGATATCGACCCGTCCAATGAAGAACAATTGGTGGTACTGACAGTGATAGCAGCAGCTATGCAGAATTCTGATCCTGTACAGATTATTGCTCCTAAATGTTTTAGATTTTTATTCTTTGCATTGTCTGCCATACAGGAAGTTCATTTATATGCTAAAATATTTAATTTCGCCTGTTGATTAGATCACTCGTTTTTATTTCTGGTGATAGAATTCATTTCTCGTCATAATGTGGTTCGGATCCCACAATAAGCTGTAGGTCCCGTTGCTAGGTAACCAGTTGGTTCTTAACCACGTAAAATAAATCTAATCCTTCGGGTCAGCCATAGGAGAGCTATTAATCAGGTCAGTGGTCCGGTTAAACTAAGGTATACTTAACTCCCACTTACTGCATCTTGTTATTGATTGTCTATTGTCTTTCCAACTTCTCTCTCTCTCTCTCTCTCTCTCTCTCTCTCTCTCTCTCTCTCTCTCTGTCTGTCTGTCTGTCTGTCTCTCTCTGTCTCTCTGTCTCTCTCTCTCTCTCTCTCTCTCTCTCTCTCTCTCCAAATGCTGTTAGTTCATAGGATTCACTATACCTTGAGAAGAACTTACACCCAAAGGAAACATATAATAACTAAGTCCTTCTGTCCAGATCAGGATTCGAACCAGTGATTTCGGTTTAGAAACAACGATGACAGTCGACTTCGAACACTCGGCTATTAAGACAGATATAAGTTGATGTCAACTGTACAATACATATGACCGTCGAATTCAGGTTCTGTTCTTAGAATCGATATCAACCCATCTCCACCATGATAGCTGACTGTTTATGACACTTACTGAACACTTGGCCGGGCATAAGCACTTATCACTTATAATTCCCTTTGAGCGTAAGTCATTCCTAAGGTATAATGAATTCGATATTGAAAGATATTTGTGGCTTAACATTTGTGAATATGAAAGTCATGCGTATATGGGTGACAAAAATTCATACACACACATAGACACATACACACACATCAATATATATATATATATATATATATATATATATATATATATATATATATATATATATATATATATATATATATATATATATATATATATATATAAATATATATATATATATATATATATATATATATATATATATATATATATATATATATATATATATACTGTATATATATATGTGTGTGTGTGTGTGTGTGTGTGTACAGTATATATACTATTCGCCAAAAAGGTTGTCACATGCATTTTTAGACAAGTAATTTTGAATAGAATGGTCTGTTCACAAAATTGGTAGTAGCCTTGTGCTACAGAAAAACTTCCCATGGATAAAGGTATGTTTCATGAATTAGGGAACGAAATCACACTCTAAAATCCAATACAAAGGACACATTAGTCGCAAAGAAAGCAATAAACACTAAAATTAGCAGGAAAAAATAATGTTCCACTTCCTTTCATAGTTCACATCTGAACTTTTTTTCAGACATGTCAGCAAGTCAAACATAAATTACAGTGCAATAACCTGTATTTACATATCTACAGAGTCATTAGCGGGTATGACCTCCGCGAGCAGCAATAATGCCCACCAGGTGGCGTGGCATGCTGTCCACCAGCTGTACAAGGTTCTCAGCAGGTATCCTTCCCATTATTCCAAGAGAGTCTGACCTAATTCTCTAAGGGGTGGATGGCTGGTTGCCCCTTTGTCTAATTGCACGGCCCAACTGGTCCCATAAACGTTTTATGGGGTTGAAATTTGGGTTCAGTGCAGGTTGCCTCGGGACGTTCACATCCTGTCTTTCAAGGCAAGTAGTCACCACAAGTGCTCGATGGGCAGGGCATTGTCGTCTTGGCACCCGAAATTATTATCAAACAAACCACGAGCCCATGGAAGAAGGTTCCGATCCAGCAATTGTCTGTACGTGTCACCGGTCGCGTTTCGATCCAGAATGACAGGCTGACTCTTGCCCTCTGCACATCCAGCAACTCGAGCTTGTACACACTCGTCTCTGAGACGTTCTCCAGCCTGTCTGCGTCCACGCCTCCTAGCATCTACCGGAAACAGCGGAAATCTGGACTCACCAAAAACCACATGGTGCCAGTGTTGTACAGTCAGATTCCGGTGTTGACGGGCCCAAGCCAGAGTGTCTCTTTTATGTCGGGGGGGTGTGAGCTTTGGCCCCACAACACATCTACGAGCTCTGTAACCCATCGCTACCAATCTGGGATTCACTGTTCTAGTACTGTCCTGGTACTTACCTTGAAGGACAGGATGTGAACGTCCTGAGGCAGCCCGCACTGAACCCAGATCTCAACCCCATAGAACGTTTATGGGATCAATTGGGCCGTTCAGTTAGACAAAGGGACAACCAGCCATCCACCCTAAGAGAATTAGGTCAGGCTCTCTTGGAAGGATGGGACAGGATACCTGCTGAGAACCTTGTACAGCTGGTGGACAGCATGCCACGCCACCTGGTGGGCATTATTGCTACTCGCGGAGGTCATACCCGCAAATGACTCTGTAGATATGTAAATAAAGGTTATTGTAATTTATGTACATGTGTTTGGCTTGCTGATATGTCTGAGAAAAAGGTTCAGATGTGAAACATGAAAGGAAATGAACATTATGTTTTTTTCTGCTAATTTTAGTGTTTATTGGTTTGTTTGCGACTAGTGTCCTTTGAATTGAATTTTAGAGATTAATTTCGTTTCCTAATTTATGAAACATATCTTTATACATGGGAAGTTTTTCTGTAGCACAAGGCTACTACCAATTTTGTGAACAGACCATTCTGTTCCAAATTGCTCGTCTAAAAATGCATGTGACAACCTTTTTTATGATAGTGTATATATATATATATATATATATATATATATATATATATATATATATATATATATATATATATATATATATATATATATATATATATATATATATATATATATATATATATATATATATATATATATATATATATATACACACACACACACACACACATATATATATATATATATATATATATATATATATATACATATTTATATATATACTCTTATACATCCAAAGTGCTCTTTACCTTCCTCGCTGCTTGGCCAACCATTCCCGTCCAAGAGCCATTGGGTAAGAGATATCCCCAGCCTCTGTCAGGTGGACGGGTCAACCCATACCTGAAAAGCGAAGCCATGGATTTTACTGCTAATGTTAAATTGAAAAACAAATAGCACTTGACTTATAACCTTATCCCTCTAGAATAAATATTAATCTCGTAGTTTTTAATAATACCTCTCCTTTGGACTTTATAATATCAAAATATTTACGTTTTAACTTACTATTCACATTTATTTGTGTACACCAGTGGCATAATCAAAATTACAGTACACACGTACACTGACTCGTTGCCTCATTTTACTAAACTTTTCTTCCCTTACCTCTATCCCTGTTTTGATTTTTGATTGGTAGTTTCTTTATTTTGACTTGCTTTTTAATAATGCTATTTATATACAGATTAGGTTCATTGAAGCTGTAGCTAGCAGGATTTAATATTGTGTATTATCATAATTGTAAAAGCATAACAATATATTTCATATTTATTTATACTACTGGGAAACTAATCTATATTGCTCAAAATGTTTAGAATGATTTATTTTGTAGAGATTCAGTAAGAATATTATTTCAATTCATATTTTCAGATTTGATCTTTTTTTTTTTTTCTTCCTTTCTGTTTTTTTATGACTATTGATTTGAAGAAAGATCAAAATGTAAATTTTTCATTTTTTCAACTCACATCGCTTGTAACCCCTTGTCATTTTGCTGGGACAGTCTTTCGAATTTCCATTATTTAAACAAACTAAACCCCTGCCCTGTTCCATTCCTCTAAATCTTCCATTTACTTCTCAGTTACAAATATTTTCCCAGTTCGCGGACAAAAATTCTCACATTTGCCTCTCAGTTACAAATATTTCATCATCATCCCGATAAAAAAAATCCTATTTACTTTGCAGTTAAAAATATTTCATCATCATGCTGACAAAAAAAATTCCTATTTACTTCTCAGTTACAAATATTTCACGATCATGCTGACAAAAAATGTCCTATTTACTTCTCAGTTACAAATATTTCACCATCATCCAGACAGTTATAAAAAATTATGCTGACAAAAATTACTTTTTCTCAGTTATAAATATTTTCATCATCCAGACATTTACTTTGACAAAAATATTTCATTATCATGCTAACAAAAAATTTTCTCTTTACTTCTTAGTTACAAATATTTTACGATAATGCTGACAAAATAAAAATGATGTCATATAAGCATTATTCAAAAGCATCTTTTTCTATACTTCTAGTATCCATTATAAATGAGACTATATTTACCAAAAAAAAAAAAAAAACACTACAGAATGTACAAACTTTTTGCACCTACGTAAAATTAAGACTGGAAGCGAGAATATCCAGCAAGGTGATAACAGGCCCTGAGAACCTCAGCTTCGTTCCTCCATTCTCTTCGTCAGGAATCACCTCCAGTTTTAGGTGCGGTGGATATTCCTCTCCGGTCACCATGATTTTACCTCCGTCTCTTAATCTGCATAGATTATATATATATATATATATATATATATATATATATATATATATATATATATATATATATATATATATATATATATATATATATATATATATATATATATATATATATATATATATATATATATCATATATATATCAATACATATATATATATATATATATATAGGAATAATATTTATATATATATATATATATATATATATATAATATATATAGGCAATATATATATACCATCTGTACTCAACACACGATTCATGGGACAGAAATAAATTTCTAACCTTTGGGATCTAACCCAGGTCTTTCAATTGAAAGGCAAGGGCCCTACCATCTGAACCACGCAAGTCATAAAGAATTTGGAACCTATTGTACCACTGTGGTTCGTTTGAAAGGTAGTGCCATTGAACCACACAAGTAATAAAAGAATTTGGAACCTAGGTGCCACTGTACCTGAGGCAGTTAGCCTACAGTGGTACTTAGATTTTAACTTATTTTATGACTTGTGTGGTTCATTTGGTAGTGCCCTTGCCTTTCAGTTGGAAAACCTATATGATATGGTGAGGAGAAATATATATATATATATATATATATATATATATATATATATATATATATATATATATATATACTATATATATAAAATAGATAGATAGATACACACACACACACATATATATATACAGTATATGTATATAATTGATACTCATGAATAAAAATTGCTCGGGAGAAACATCACAAATAAGAATTATTTAACTTTGTATAGAAGTAACTTGTTTAAATTGGATTTTCAGTCAAGATATTAATACTTTTTTGTAGATGAGAAGTTTAAAATCAATTCATTGGCAAAATGAATATAATATAAGCTTTTCCTCGTCTATTGTAAGCTGTATCGTGACATAATGAGAAAGCACGGCGTTTATCTGAGTTGCCTCTTTAAGTGAAAAATTATATTTAATCATGTTTTTTCTGTAACAAGGCGATAGAGAATGAGAGAAGGGGAGACAATAAGAGCTAGAGTTTAAGACAGACAGAGAATTATGGCATCATTTACTTGTAGAATTTATTTGAAAACAGCTTCTGGCTTTTGTCGTGAGTCAGTCCTCTTTTGCGACTCCAAGAGGCAACACTGACTAGGCCGAGGCTGAAAGGTAGCACCAGAAATATCTCGCACCTGAAAAGCAGGGAAAAATGCAACGATTGTAAATGCATAGAGATTTTTTTATATTGATACGAAATGAAAGTATTTAAGAATATATACTTTCACGGCTTCATTATGTATATGTATAATATATATAAATATATACACACACACACATACACTCACATACATAAATTATATATATATACACATATATATAATATATATATATATATATATATATATATATATATATATATATATATATATATATATATATATATATATATATATATATATATATATATATATATATGTAATCATAAAGCTACAAATGTTGTTTAATATCACCGCTCTCGACGGGTGACAAGTACAGCAGATTCTGCATTAACTTATACCTACCTCTCTTGATGGCTTAGTGGGTAGACCGTTGACTGGAGTTGTTGGAAGGTAACTGTGTCGAGGGATCGAGACCCGGCAGTACCGATCCATTTATCAATTATAAATTCCCCTTCGGTGATAATTCCCCATCGGGGATATTCCCGAAGTAGCGTGAGTTTGATATTAAAGAACATTTGTAGCATCATGATTATATGTAAATCACGGTGTGGTAAAAATTTCATATATATATATATATATATACACACATATATATATATATATATATATATATATATATATACATTTAAATGCAAAGCTAAATCCTCCATTCTACCTCAGTATCTATCACACATACATACTTATATATATATATATATATATATATATATATATATATATATATATATATATATATATATATATATATATATATATATATATATGATGTATCTCTCTCTCTCTCTCTCTCTCTCTCTCTCTCTCTCTCTCTCTCTCTCTCTCTCTCTATATATATATATATATATATATATATATATATATATATATATATATATATATATATATATATATATATATATATGTGTGTGTTTGTGTGTGTATGTATATATATATTTAGAACGAGAGAGAGAAAGAGAGAGAGAGAGGGGGTGGGGGAGAGAAGATAAGTCCTTTAGAGGCCTCTTTATCACTATTTGTCGAGCAACAATAGTTTACTCATATGCCAGCATTCCATTTCAATCTTGAGATTTCAGTTTTACACCTCACCTCCCTCTCTCTTTATATATATACATATAGGTGTGTGAGTGTAAGTGTGTGCATGTGTGTATATTAATGTGCCCCTTTAACTTTTCTTACACCATATCACATAATTTTCATTTACCAATTCATTCCCTCATCATTATTTAAACAAAAGCAACCGGGTCAAAACATTACCTGTTCTTAACAGCATACTGACTGGCACTAACGACTAGAGCGTTAACCATGGACAGGTCATCTTTCATTTCGAGGATCACCGAAGCCGAGAGACGGGTGACCAACAGCAGATTTCGAGGCCACAAAGCAAAACCTTCGGTTTGGAGGTTTTTGATGGCAGAGACGAGGAACTCTTTGCTGTCGCTTGCCACGACTATGTTGATGAATCTTGAGATTTGTCTGAACTGTGCGTGAAAAGGAAGAGCATGACATTAGAGCTTGTTTACTCGCTAATCTGTGAAACACTTTCAGACACGATTAGGTAATGCAACTTATTTAATACTGGATGCTTCCAGTATCATCAAATAAACCTCTTATATTTAAAAGACAAAATGTCTTGTACTCTTATTTTGATTCATTTTTATCCAGATATCCCCAAAACAGTATCAATTTAATTTTGTTTTATTACTAAATTTTCAGTCAGCATTTATAATAAAAAATGGAATTTATATTAGCGTAATGCCTATTGTTTCATTTCTGAAATCTTTCATTTTCGTGCTTAGTAAAAAGGTGTTTCTTAATAACTTGGATTTTGACATTCATATGAAAATGAGGAACTAAAAGTTAGGAAGTTGGTTCAGGAATATTCTCTATCAAGAGAGGGTCCATCTTTATTTCAACTTGGCTTTGCTAACTGGGAAACGAAATCCCAACCCATTAAAAGATATCAGTAGTGATTGATATAATTGCTTCTTGACGTTCATGCAATACAATAATCATTTCTGTTCTTCTACTTCTAGAGTCGTAGTTTTTAGCTGTTCTCACTCATAAATAAAAAAAAAAAGTCAAGCAAAATGAGCATTCTGTGAAAGCACATGATTCAAAAGTAAGGTCCTTGTATTTGCTGACTTGTGAATAATTCCAGACGAATTTCATAAAACAGCTTCAACATGGATTTGATACTGCATCTGAAATTCTAAAAATTATTTGAAAATCTTGTTTTTCATTTTCATTAATAAATGTTTGACTTTTTGCAAAAAGAATTTTGGTCATTGTCACAGGCACTATGCTCTTTCATATGTCAGGACTTTGCTAAATTTACGGTATATATGTGTTTCTAATTTAAAGGAATACTGAAAACGTAAAGATTTTAAAGAAGTTAATTGTGGAAAACAGCTAAAATTTACTTGTTTATTACCTGGTGGAGTTGGATCACAATCGCCGAAATGGTCATGTTCTCCTCCGACGCCTCAAATATTGCAACACCTAAAGTTTTCCCAAGACCTTCAAAAAACTAAGGAAACATTATACTTTATTACATGTCATTGTTTTACTGTATATATTCATAGCGTACAATGTAATGTGTTATGTAGTATATGATATCAAATGTTCCTCCATAAATTAAAACATTTTTTATTTTCCTTTGGCCAAAAAGCACCAGGGTCAACAGTAAATAAAAAAGTAAATAAAGTAAGTAAAAAAACGCTTGTTTTAAACCATTTAAAACCTTTAATTTGCATTTCCCAGAGAGGCCCAAGGATTTAAGAACCCACAAAAAGTTAAATTAAAATGTTATTATAAAACATTATATTATTATAATACATTATATATATATACAGTATATATATATATATATATATATATATATATATATATATATATATATATATATATATATATATATATATATATATATATATATATATATATATATATACGTGAATGTGGTGTGTCTGACAAAGTATATATATATATATATATATATATATATATATATATATATATATATATATATATATATGCGTGTATGTTGTATGTCTGAGTGCAAAAGTATAATTGTTCTGGTTACATTCAGACAGGCAAATACATGATCACAAAGCGACACTGTTGTATACGTATATAACATTATTTTCACGGATACACATACAAAAGTTTGCTGGCAGTTATCTTATACAGCACTTGTGCTAATTGCTAAATGAACCATCACCCTGAGCATAAGGCAAACGTTCGTTGCCTTGACCATGAAAGTTTTAATTAAGGAAGCAAATTAGAAAGAGAACAGACTTAACCTCTCTCTCTCTCTCTCTCTCTCTCTCTCTCTCTCTCTCTCTCTCTCTCTCTCTCATTATGATCCATCTTTTCCACTGATATTATCTTCTACAGTTTTCCTGTCCCTAAGGTACCAAAACCAGGACCTTTCCTAGATAGTGACCCCCAAGGGTTTTCGGGGGTCGTTATCTAGGACCAATATTTCTTGGGAGTCATTATCTTTATGATATTTACTGTCTTTTGTTTATGTTTTTACGGTAATCCCCAACACTCCGCAAAGGTGGATACATACCGGGTTAAAAAAATGAATCCCCAACAGGCTTGTACTAAACACGCCGCAAAGGTGGATACATACCGGGTTAAAAAGATTGAATTACTAAACACGCCGCAAAGGTGGATACATACCGGGTTAAAAAACAATGAATCCCCAACAGGCTTGTACTAAACACGCCGCAAAGGTGGATACATACCGGGTTAAAAAAAGATTGAATCCCCAAAAGGCTTGTACTAAACACGCCGCAAAGGTGGATACATACCGGGTTAAAAAAAATTGAATCCCCAACAGGCTTGTACTAAACACGCTGCAAAGGTGGATACATACCGGGTTAAAAAACAATGAATCCCCAACAGGCTCGTACTAAACACGCCGCAAAGGTGGATACATACCGGGTTAAAAAAATTGAATCCCCAACAGGCTTGTACTAAACACGCCGCAAAGGTGGATACATAGGTTAAAAACAATGAATCCCCAACAGGCTTGTACTAAACACGCCGCAAAGGTGGATACATACCGGGTTAAAAAAAAGATTGAATCCCCAAAAGGCTTGTACTAAACACGCCGCAAAGGTGGATACATACCGGGTTAAAAAACAATGAATCCCCAACAGGCTTGTACTAAACACGCCGCAAAGGTGGATACATACCGGATTAAAAACCTTGGGGGTCACTATCTAGGCCAGATCCAAAACTCGACACGAACAGACCTTAAAAACAGAAGTCGAGTGAACAGCGCCATCTGTTATGATGACGAAAGATGACGAGCGAGTCTGCGCCTCCTTCAGAACAGACTGGGCAGCCTCGGTTCCCGCGAACAGCACATCGTTATATCCTTGAAAATTAATTCTTACATGAGTATTTAATATGATTTTAGTTATAATAGTTAATTTTAAATTTTACTGTTGATGAAAAATTAATATGCTCTTGATTAATCATAATTCATTTCGTTATCTTTGAAAGTATTGAAATATTACCTTGATTAATAATAGTTTATTTCATTAGTTTTGAAAGTATTAAAAATATCTTGGTCAATCATAGTCACTTTCAATAATTTTGTAAGCATTAAGTATGATGATTTATCGACAAATATTATTCTGGCGGAAATGAAAGACAGAATCGTCATAATTTCATAAAAAAAATATTGAGACTATATTATACATTTGCCCTCCATTTTAGGTTTAAATGTAATAAGGATCTTTGATTTTATATATATATATATATATATATATATATATATATATATATATATATATATACATATATTTATATATATATATATATATATATATATATATATATATATATATATATATATATATATTTATATGTATATTTATCTTATATATATATATATATATATATATATATATATATATATATATATATATATATATATATATATATATATATATATATATATATATGCCTATGCGATTTACTAACCAGAGGATGAAGTTTTAATCCATACGTCGATTCTATTACTATCACTTGAACTGCAATCAAGCTCGTAATCAACATGATTCTTCAGATAGGGACCTGAAAAATTATAATTCCCAAAACTTTATATTTTCACAATAACTCACACAGAAGTTTAACAGAAACATACTTCAACGGTACTATAAGAAACAAGTAAAAAATGCGCCGAAGAGTCTTCTGCGCAATCGGGTTTTCTGTACAGCCGCTACAGCCTATAATCAAAGCCATCGAAAATAGATCTTCTTTCGGTGGTCTCGGTATAATGCTGTATGAGCCGCGCCCAATGAAACTCTTTAACCACGGCCCGTGATGGCCTATCCTATATCGTTGTCAGAAGCACGATTATGGCTAACCTTAACCTTAAATAAAATAAAAACTACAGAGGCCAGAGGGATGCAATTTGGTGTGATTGGAGGGTGGATGATCAACCTACCAATTTGCAGCGCTCTAGCCTCGGTAGTTTTTAAGATCTGAGGGCGGACACAAAAAGTGGGGACGGACAGACAAATAGCCATCATAATAATTTCGTTTTTACAGAAAACTAGAAATGAAGAAACTGTTGTCAAAAAATAAAATAACAGGCAATAGGCAGTACCCTAACATTCCAGCATTTTTGCAATTCTTTGGAAAATCTGTCCTTTGAGTTTATTCTTATTCTAAACGACTATGATATTGTTAAGGATTTGATACTGATTATATGACGTTCAGTTTTATATCTATCTTTATCTTGTTATGCTATTCATTTTTGTATAGACACTCTAATCTATTCTTAGGGCTTCTTTTTACGCTAAACTATAATGATTTATTTATTGATTTAATGTCAATTGTATGTTATTCCATTTCATAGCCTTCTTTAACTTGTTATTCTATTATTTTTAGTTATGCACATTCAAATCTACAAATACCTGCTTGTCGAAGGCTAATCAGTCCTCTTGTAGATAACTTACAAAACTTCTGGCGACTCTGGTCAGGATTTTTACCCTGTGATACATCTACACATGTATGCATACATATACATATGTATACACACACACATATATATATATATGTGTGTGTGTGTGTACTTGAAATAGCCACAATGCCCTCTTAACTTCTCAAATTCTACACACTTTTTTGGATACGCTTCTCACTTCAGCCCCTTAGGTCCAAATGCAAGAAATATGAAGTAATTCTGATGAAAAAACCATGTAGGCTCATTTTTTCTCTTACAAAAGGCTTCCCTACACGTCTTACATAAATAACATGTTGAAGACCATGTATTTTGGCAATTATGTTAAGAAATATAGAATATCCAGAACCCATTCAACTGGTAGTTCTACTATAAATATCAGTATAACCTTTCAACTCCATGGACCCTTGATTAATATCAAGGACAGCAGGAACTGCTTGAAATTAACGGGGGAAAATTTTTCTGAGTAATACTTATTTGTTTCATAATGCAGAGTTAATAATGAAACAATTAGATTTTTTACTGAAATCTAGAAGGTACAATCATATTATCTATATTTGTGTTCAATGAGGATGTAACAGAAATGAAAATTCCTTGTCAAAAGCAGACTGTAATTAAATGAAAATGACAGTATTTAAACCATAAAGTATCTAAAACTAACTGACCAGAATCCAGTCATTTGACAAATCAGTATCACAGCATGGAAACTCAACATTTAAATTAATATAATTTACACCTATAATAGTTAGAAACACTTATAAACGGATCAAAGTGAAAATTATTTTGGGGTAATTATCACCAAATCACCAAAATCCTCAAGGAACCAACCTTTCAAGTTCCACTCCAATCCGAGAGAGAGAAAAAAAGAAGATTGTTTACTAAAAGTGGTCTTTGACTGTTCAGCTTTTTACTCTGTTCTTGGCATTGCGCCAAAAATTCTATTGTAGGCTTCCTACATAAAATTAATGCCGACGTTTATTGACACCTCAAAAAAGCTAATCGTCTGAGATCACTTTAAAAGGAAGTTCAGCATTTGCACCAAAACAGCACCTTACATCAAAGTTCAGTGGTATTAATGAAAATAAGACAGAGTGGGTGGGTTTAGAGAATTTGGAAGGTTTTATGTGTATATGAAATTTGTACAGAATGCATTATAAACAGACTCTCGTTGTGGGGAATTCTTTTGGATATCAATCCCTCATGACCCATACTGAACAACGTCTTGTTTTTCGCGTGCAGGTACAATGAAAATTATGTTCTCTGCTCTCCATAATGATTCTAAAATTCCATATCCATTTGCGTATTACATCCATATGTTCACACTTCCTCAAAATTATAGCCCTATCATTTTTTGAGCTTTAGATATTTAAACTTATATTAAAACTGATATCAAAGACCATGTCTAACTTTATCACCAAAGCTTATTGTGGATGCGGCCTCTGATACCTTTGCTGGTATAACCAGGCATTCATGGAGTGCAAGGCATCAGCACGGAAGGGAATATCATTTAAAACTGTGATATTAGATAGCATGAACGGATCACGAGAATGTCTATTCCTTTCATCGAGAGGCTTCAGTACATCGCGTACAGGTATAACCTCTGGAAGGGGTCTCCTCACATCCCAGAGGGAAGCGCCCGCTTCCAGATGAACCTGACTGGCTCTCGGCAAATACAGGGGACTAGCTTCTTCGACCGCCGGATGCTGCTGCCGGTATCTAGCCAAGCTGGACTGGTGCCACATCAGAATATCGTTCTCGATTCTGCTCGCGAGAGGATTCAGGGCGAAGTACCGCCTCTTGTTTTTGTTCACGAGGGTTCTCTCTCCCTTCCAGCGTCTGAGCCACCTGTACACGGTGGATAAACTGCAGCCGCTCTCCCTGGCGATTTCCCTGGTGGGTATGCCCGCCATTCTGAGCCAGATGATGAGGGCCCGCTCTTGGAGGTCTGTTTGTGAGGCTCTGTGATATGACTTCATCGCGTGCCTGTGCAGAATAGAAAGCTGCGATATAGAGGTTTTCATTGCCCTGTTTGTTCTGCACAGTGTTTTTGTGTATTCTAGTTCAATAAGCATTAACGTATACTGTGGTTCATATAAGTTACTCATTCGAGCAACAGACGCTTAGTTATTAACTGGAGAGTTGTATAAAATACTTTGATACTGTGACAGGGAGTTTTAATTGTATTTGTGCTTATATAGTAAATTTATTGCTAACTTTTCAATATAAGTAAAGAACTTCAAAAGCAAAAACATAATTAAAGAGCAGCTATGTGTAAAAAATCTACCTTAGTGCCTCAAGAGAGAGAGAGAGAGAGAGAATGTGGAAAAAGTACATAGTACATAGGAAGAATATTGTTTATATGTCAGGAGTTGGAGTGTACATAGTACAAATACCACAGAAATTGCTCAGAGTGGTGAATTGCACAATCAAAGAGGCAAACGACTCGAGCCAAGTGTTCGGAGTTAAAAATCGCCTCTTAAGATTGGGCAAGAAAAAAGTAGACTTTAATCTAATCAGGCGTAAATCATGGCCAGAATGTCACTTATAACCAGATAGTTAAGACAGATAACTAAGTTGGTTTAGATAAGAGATATTATGGTCAAATGCACAGCTAACATGATTAAGCTAGGAAATATTCAGTAGCAAACTGCAGACCAAGAACTAGATCACATAGCTGAAAAGGAACAGTGAATCGAACGAAGGCTTAGGCCTCATCCATAAAATATAAACATACAAATCTTAAAGAGACGTTCTAGTTTATGTGCCAATCATCGTATACAAGTAAGGAAATATTCTGCTGACTGAATTTTCCCACCAAACTATGTAACTGTACGAAACAACATAGTTGGCAAACAATTGCATGCCATAGATCCTTTGGTAATGTGGGAGAAGGTTGTCTTTGAAAATGAAAAGGTTAAAAATTAATACCCAAAAGGTTCAGCAGTGAAAATTACTGTTAATAAAACAGTAGCCATCAAGAGAATCCCTATAAACTTGTAGCTTTTAGAAATCTTTGATAGGCTCATGATTTATTACAGGGGCAAAGAGGAACTATTCTGCAATGCAATGGTTGTTGATATTTCATGGTCATTATAATTTGTCAATATTTCGACCTCTTTCGACTGCAATTTTTAAAAAATTATTTCGTATAATTAGTTCACTCCACCCTATGTACAAGATATAAAATATACCTTCTTAATTAGTGACTGATATATGTAGACTGCTATGCCTAGCAGACCACCCTTTTTTTTTGGGGGGGTGTGCTTTTCATCAATATCAAGCCTAAAGTTTCAATTAACGATAAAGTCTACCATCCTTGCAGAGAGCGGTTTTCAACTCAGTTGAGTTCTTATGTAATGCCATCATATTTACGCATGTCTTAAGTTCCAATTCAGAGACATTCCTACTCACTGACTTTGATTTACACGTACTGATTTTCATAAAAATAATTGTTGTTTGCAATGGAAAATCAAGGGCTTTCATTAAAGAAAAACACAGAATCTATTCTACCATTATTAGAGCAATTTCTAGACTTTCAAAAAATATTACAATATTTAATGCAATGTTATGAAACCACGTCCTCCTGTTATCTTTATGGTAGAAACATTCCGTCAAATCTTAATCATTTTTTCCGTGGAAATTCATTAAGATATAAAAACTACTTAACGTATAAAGCTTACAAAGCTAGATTTCTCATTCTTTCGATGCTCAAAGTGCAGTGTTTCATAGTATTTTGAAATTCATAGCTATAATGTTTTAAGCAGAGATATAATTATGTGGTTCTTGGAGCTACTGAAAGAGTTTCTATAATAATAATGATAAAAACTACAACCAAAATAGTCACTGAAAAAATATACATTAGCCAAAAGTTAGAGCTATTCTGAAGAAATAACTGCTGACATTAGAAATGGTTAAAGTGAATCGATTGACTGGAAATATTAGAGGAAAAAACCTGTTTGTCTCAGCCTGAGATAGCCTCAGCGGTGAGCACTACGCCAAAATCAGAATTCCAAGATCGACCTTTTTCTCAAATTCAAAATTCCTTGCCAGCAAATGCATTATTGGGACAAACCTTCAAGAGCCCCATGACATGTTTCAAATTATGGTTAGAGCAGCAAGCACGAATTGGAACTGGGATATAAAATTTAGGCTAAAGGCCAAGCACTGGGACCTATGAGGTCATTCGGTGCTGAAACGGAAATTGAGAGTAAAGGAGGTTTGATAGGTCTAACAGAAGGAAAACCTTTGAAGCTGCAATATGAAACAATTGTTGGGAGAGGATGGAAAGTAAGATGGAAAAAGGGGATATGAATGGAGGTAGAGTAAAAAGAATGAAAGGGGTTTTAGCTAGGGGACGAAGGGAGGCTGCAAAAAACCTTAAGTAATGCCTACAGTGCACCGCTGGCGGCACTACCCTCCTACGGGGATTTTATGTATGGGATGTACTACTTCTTTGCAAATATAACACAACCTCTCTCATACCCATTGAATAGTTCTTACTCTATGACCAAACATTTTTGCAACTGAGAATTGCAGAGGGGAACATTATGTCTGGATTCGTTGATTTGTAGGTATAGTGTATATAAATACCTTCTGACAATAAACCGCTGCTCATAATTTCAGGGCCTTTTTTTCAAATACAATATACTCTGAATAATTCAAAATATTTTTTAAAATCAAAATCAGATTTATTTTCCTTTCCTTTTTCAGTTTTCTGTAAAAGAAAATTATTGCCCCGGCTTTGTCTGTCCGCCCGCATCTTTTTCTGTCCACACTTTATTCTGTCCGCCCTCAGATCTTAAAACTACTGAGGCTAGAGGGCTGCCCTGGCATATTGATCATCCACCCTCCAATCATCAAACATCATTAGTCTCATTTTTTCTTTTATTTAAGGTTAGCCAATAATCGTGCTTCTGGATAGGCCACCATCGGGCCGTGGTTAAAGTTTCATGGTCCGCCGCTCATACAGCATTATACCTAGACCACCGAGAGGTAGATCTATTTTCGGTGGCCTTGAGTACACGCCGTAGCGGTTGTACAGAAAACTTGATTGCGCCGAAGAAACTTAGACGCATTTTTTACTTGTTTTATTTTGGAACTAGAAATAATCACAGGGACAGCATTTATAACATTTATCGTAAAAAAAGACAATTTCCTTGAAGTCGAGTCATCTACTTTTAATGTCACTCATAATAGGGGGCGAGGCGGGGGTGGGGGGTTGAGGTCTACTGAAAGTCACTCGTCAATCACTCTAGAAATGCAAATGTTAAGAGTTCAGTCCGTGACAGATTACGGTTGTTGTGAAGAATTGTAATGAACCTAATGATAGGGATTCTTTCTCTCTGTCTGTCTGTCTGTCTGTCTCTCCATTTCCTCTCTGGAGTAGGGAATTTCATTGTAATTGCATATCCTCTTTTTTTCTCTCTTCCCATCGATTATTCTTGTTTGTCGGTCTACAGCAATAAATGCAGCCAGTTACGTAAATTAGCCTTCTAATCAAATTTTAAAGCATTTATGTCTCTCTCTCTCTCTCTCTCTCTCTCTCTCTCTCTCTCTCTCTCTCTCTCTCTCTCTCTTGTCTTTAGGGAATTTCATTACAATTGCATATAATACTCTCTCTTTCTCTCTCCTATCGATTATACTTGTTTGTGGGTCTACAACAATAAATGCAGCCAGTTATGTAAATTAGCATTCCAACCTCTCTCTCTCTCTCTCTCTCTCTCTCTCTCTCTCTCTCTCTCTCTCTCTCTCTCTCTCTCTCTTTCTGGCCTCGTAGCTCAGGTGCTAGTGCACGAATGATTCACAACCAAGTAGACCAAACTGTTCGCTCCCTGGACGAGAAAAGAAAAGAACAGGCACTGTTCCATAAAAATCACCAGTGTCCCTATCGGCCTAAATGTGAATTACGCAGCTAGTTGTTAGTTTGCTTTGTGGGTAGTTTTCGTGCGGGAGAGAGAGAGAGACGTGAGCGATCAGAATTTTATTGGAATGAACGCTGTTATGTAATTAAAATATGGAGGATATCACTAGGTAATTTATTCCTTATCGAAGCAAACTCGTTCACCAAGTCTCTCTCTCTCTCTCTCTCTCTCTCTCTCTCTCTCTCTCTCTCTCTCTCTCTCTCAGAGATACTGCATACGCTATGGCTAATTTAACGCATGACTCTGACTTCAAATATCTAAAATTGATATATTAACTAAATATATATCTTTTACATATTTTTTCCCAGTATAGCATTAATTATAATTGTTTTTAAGAGGTCTACAGAAAATCATCTCATAAAGTAAGAGCAGCAATAACAGCTATAAGTAAAACACACAAATCATAACATAATCAAGTATACATTAAAATTTATCTGAAATCAACATCTCCAATCGAGGTAGGATTTGATGTGTTGAATAAGGAGGCTTTAGGAAGCTAAACCAAAGCCGGTATTTCTTATCCTTTCCTCACTGTCTTATTCCTACTTTTCCTTTTTGCGTCATTTACTATATACTGTAGCCTCTTTTGACAGCTCTTGTTGACCCAACTACTGTCTCTGACTTTACCCTGGAGTTCGACAGATTTGGGAAGCTTTTTTTTTTTTTAGAACTTTTCAGGGGAGACTGTAGCACTAAACTCGTCGCAATAGAATATAATATAGAATACAATACTTAGCCAGCCAAATACACCTCCCTCTCTCTCTCACCGTGTGTATGTGTGTTTGTGTGTAGGCTATATATATATATATATATATGTATAATATATATATATATATATATATATATATATATATATATATATATATATATATATATATATATACTGTATGTATATATCTCTCTCAAGAAGAAAGTCAGTTTGGAAACTGAATTTACACATTGTTGCAAGATGATGACATGGTAATTACGAAGCATCCAATAGATTACATGAACAATATTTTTATGAGTGATAAACACAATAAAGTCAACTATTGCTAAGCTGCACAACATGACTGCTGCCCTACTAAATGGTTATCAGCGGTAATCTTCAAATATGAAATATTCAGACTTCCATTTTTTAGTCAATATTTTAATCTGAAACAAACAATATAATAGCGGATACAGACAGTATCGGTTTTTACAGGACTGATTTACAAATAAGTGTTGATCAAGGCAATCTTTACAGTAGATGAAATAATAGAAGGGCACTGGTGACTTTTTAAAATTATTTTCTACTTTTAATAATGCTGGTATATTTGGCATTTCATCATCCGCCATATTTGCAAGAAGAACACGCATTCTCGTATGCTTTGCAATATTGCATATGGCAACAGTTAGTCCGCTTCTGTCACCCCCAATGGAAACTAACTTCCTTTTTATGCTATTGAGGCTGACTGTTCATTCCAAAGTCTTAAATAAGCAGGCTTTCAGTAATTTTATGTTGTGTCTTTTATCTCTGAAGATGAACAGATGATGAAACTTCATTCCTCCAACGGAGCAAATTCGAAATACGAAGATAAGACATTACTAGATGATTTAAGGTCATATCTTTGTCCGGAGTCATAGGTAGATTTTTTTAAAGTTATATTCTTCCTCCTTTAGAGGCTTAAGGGCTGCTCCGAGAGCAAGAGCCCGTGCTGGGATAAAGCCAGCTCAATTTTTTTTAAAGTTATATTCTTCCTCCTTTAGAGGCTTACGGGCTGCTCCGAGAGCAAGAGCCCGTGCTGGGATAAAGCCAGCTCAATCAATAACAACAATATCCTTTAGAGGTGGGCAGTGTGGTAGCAATAATAAAATAAAATATGAATCTTTCCTAGGTAGCGAACCCCCCAGGGGTTTTAACCCGGTATGTGTCCACCTTTGCGGCGTATTTGGTACAAACCCGTTTGGGATGACCGTAAAAACATAAACAAAAGACTGCAAATATCATAAAGATAATGACCCCCAAGAAACATTGGTACTAGATAACGACCCTCGAACTTTGTTGGGGTCACTATCTAGGAAAGATCTGAAAGTATTAACAACCATAATAAGAAAAAAAAATATCAGTAATGGCGATAATGAGTGTGAAGACAGCGTCGATAAAACAGCGAAACTATAAGTGATATATAGATACGATTTTATCGTTAAACTATAAGTGGTATATAGATAAGAGTTTACCCTTAAACTATAAGTGATATGTAGATACGAGTCTATCCTTGAATTAGGTATAATCCTCATACATACACTATGCAATGACATTGACATTGTATCTATTTAACACTGTTTAATTACAACATCTTAGTTTACAAGAATATATGTTTCAGTTTTATGTCTGCAAAAAAAAAAAAAAAAATTAAATGCAGTCAGGCAACATTAGATCGTGATATTCTTTTGCGAAAGTAAATTTTTTTGTTTTGTTTTTCTGGAAGACCCATGACTGGCATATTCATTGGAAAATGACGTTTGTTTATTTTCTTTGTCTTTTAGTCTAATTTATCGACTGCCATCATTACTTTCAGAAACCGAAAGAGCTCTAATTTTGAGTTTGTTTATTATCTATTCCAGCTACCTTTTTCACAAAGGAGAACAATACGGCCTATTTTAACTATATGTTTAGGACATCAAGTGACATTTGGCATCACGATTGGATATGAAATAACAGTAATGGATCTTACAGGACTTTTCTGGCCTATCAAGGGTACATCCATTTCAGTACTGCAAATCGATTAACACAACTAGTTACTAGGTGTTTACTAGTTCAATGAAGAATTCTGTAACGAGACAATTATTAAAAGGTGCTTAATAATTCGATGAAAATTATGTAACGATGTACAGCGAATTAAACTGTGTTTATTGATTTAATGAACTTTATGATGTTTAGATATATAATGAATGATTATGTAAGATACCTACCCAGTTTTATGGTATTTAGGGATGAATGATTATGTCACGACAGTCATTTGGAGTCTTTCAGAAAAAAAAAAATTATCACGAAATGAGGGAGTCTCGATATTAGCTATGGTGTCTACGACAACTAATTTACCGCACATGAAAAATTCCATATTATGAATTTCAGTCTAAAAAGTTACGTAATTTAATTAAAACACAAGGTTTAGTACAGTTATATCTCTGCTTTCTAACAATATAAATATTCCTAGGTAATGGAAAATCGACTGAAGCTCTTCATTAGTCCCAAAATTTCTCAGACAATTTGCATACGAAGGATAAAGACGTCTCTCAAACTATTTAAAGTGGCGGAGAAAATTTACCCAGTGGAAAAGAAAAACGTTTCCCCCTGTTCCTTACCTCATTACCTTCATTAGTCCTAAAATTTCTCAGACAGTTTGAATACGAAGGATAAAGACATCTCTCAAACTATTGAAAGTGGTGGAGAAAATTTACCCAGTGGAAAAGAAAAACGTTTCCCCTGTCCCTTACCTCAATAACCGAGAAAATCAGCTCCTAAGATCAGCAATTTCTTTCCAGGCAACAGCTCTGCTTCAGTCCTGAGTCATGTCTGAGATCCAAGTGAGAAGCTCAAGTGAGCATACAGACGTAACGACCCATTTCTGGGGGCGGGGCCTAACACAAGGGATATCTGATTAGCAATCCATGAGTGGCTGTCCCGGGAGAGACTTTCTTCTATTGGCCAAAACCCATAGCTATAAATGAACTAAGGAAATAAGGCTGAAGTTTATGTCAAGATTAGTGTGTTGAGGTTCGACTGTCCGTCCCCAACAACCCTCCCCCCTCCCCCCACCATCGACCTTTTTTCTCTCTCTCTACAGAAATAAGTTAGTCAAATAATCTCCTCAGTGTTTATACACTATACATCCATTGTGCAACTTGAATTCAGCAGCGTAATAAGGAAATCTTATATATATATATATATATATATATATATATATATATATATATATATATATATATATATATATATATATATATATATATATATATATATACACACACGTATATATGTGTGTATGTATATGTATACATATATAGTATATATATACATATATACACACACGTATATGTGTGTATGTATATTTACATGCATATACATAAATACAAACGCATATGATATATACATAAATATACTAAAAATATATATATATATCTATATATACATATATATACATATATATGTATATATATATACATATATATATATATATATATATATATATATATATATATATATATATATATATATATATATATATTTTTACGTGTATCTCCCAGTAGAAGCGTTGATGCCAAGTGTTTCTCTTCTGGTTTTCGATAAATATATTTGCTTGACTCACTTTCTGCTCACTGATATTCAAGTGTGCTTACATTCCGAGGTGGTCTGGCCTATCTTGGTTGTCCCCCATCCAAGTGCTGACCAAATCCAATGTATCTTAACTTCGCTGAACAAAAGACTAGCAGTATAACCAATGTATTTCTGCCTTATTCCTTAGAAGGGCTTCACTCCTGAGGGTATTGACCTTCCAGTTCTCAGTAAGTCTTTTGGGATAAGGTTAATGGACCTAGACCTTTCCCGTGGATGCCACAAAAGTGCGATGGATTATTGAGGAGATAGATCCATGTAGTTTCCCTAACATGGGACTTTAACTCTCGCCTCTTTCTGTGAGAAGCAAAATTAGAACCACCAATAAAGATATGCAGTTAACCTTTTTGGGCTGCAGTGACCTGAAAGTAAATAATTGCTTTCCAACCTTCCGGTTGTCCCATGATTTCCCAGCTTGACACAGAAAGGTCATTCTGTAGAAGAGTGGCCTCAGATCCTCTGAAAAGCGCCAGAAAAGAATCCCTCTAATGCTCTGGGTTCCCAGTGCTCCTTCCTGAATCATCGGAGGATTGCCTCTGATACTCTAATACCAAAAGAGTCGCAGACCTGAACTGTCAGTTTCTGTGATTCCTTAAGGGCACTTGCGCAGTTCAACAATTGTCCCTGAGAACATTATGAATCTCTTGGGCTATGGGTATTTAGAGTTGTCTACAACTTCATCTCAGTTTCTTCTTCCCGGTATAAGAAGAACTAATAGGTTGACAAACGTGGCGATGCATAGGAGAGATGGCAAAAAGGTGGGTGTACTTGAAAGGACAGATCAGACTATTTTGAGATAGTTAGGGTTTGCGAAGAAAGTGGACGAAGGGAATGTATGATTCTGAGGTGTCTGGTAAAGGAGGAAAGGAAGGATTGTAAAGGTTGGTGTGGATGGTGGGAAAGAGGTGCTGGAAAGAAAGGGCCTTAATTCCTAATAACCAGAATGCTCGAGAACAGGATAGGGATAAGTGGTGCATTGTGAGTAAAGGGGGTTCGACGCACTGCTTTTGAGTCTTCTGTGTAGGTGCACGAGGCGGCATATCCCCCAAGGGTAGTTCCTCGCTGGGTGAGCGGGTTCCGTTCTCAACTACCACTCTGTTGGTCGTGAGTTCGAATCTCCGACCGGCCAGTGAAGAACAAGAGGAATTTGTTTCTGGTGATAGAAATTCATTTCTCGCTATAATGTGGTTCGGATTCCACAGTAAGCTGTAGGTCCCGTTGCTAGGTAACCAACTGGTTCTTAGCCACGTAAAAATAAATCTAATCCTTCGGGCCAGCCCTAGGAGAGCTGTTAATCAGCTCAGTGGTCTGGTTAAACTAAGATATACTTAACTTTTTTTCCCCCAAGGGTTTTATTGCGTTCATTCACGATTTAGAAGTTAAGTAAGACGAGTAAAGCGATGGCTTGTGATGATGGAAAAGACGCCTATTTGTAGATTACATTTAGCAGAGCAGGTAAGAGACTAAGCTTCTATTAGGACTAGGTGTTGCATTTCTCGGGAAAACTTGCGCATTTCTTGAAACAAACTGTGACGCGGATTAGTTTTTTGATAAAAAAAATAGTCAGAAATGCTTGTAAAAATACGAAACAGAATATTCTAAAGAAGGAATTAATAATGATTTCCTTTATTTATCATCTCCAAAGAAATGAAAGCGCACCAGTCAAAAGAATAATTAATAAACTTTTCCCAATAGTAATGGCTCGTCGTCGCAATGAAGTTACAAAATTTCACTTC
This sequence comes from Macrobrachium rosenbergii, assembly GCF_040412425.1. Lineage (NCBI taxonomy): Eukaryota > Metazoa > Arthropoda > Malacostraca > Decapoda > Palaemonidae > Macrobrachium > Macrobrachium rosenbergii. The sequence goes on along the minus strand of NC_089767.1, from coordinate 17,638,508 downwards.
TTATTACTGCACCTCGGGGAATAATGGGTGACAAAAAATATGCAGTCCGTGCAGCCGCGCCAATACATATAGAAAATGCAGTCTGGAAGGGCCTCTTTGTTTATATTACTCCCCAATCATTAGCGCTGAATAAACAAATATCCCATGTCCAGAAGTCCGGAGCAAAAATGCCATGTTTATTCGCTCTAACGTACACCGATGTTTCATCCGTTATTCATGAGTGTCACACATCGTTGTGTTAACAAGTAATTATTAGAGGCCTCATAACGATTGATTTCTATATATGTCTTTTCCCCCGGGATGTCATAAACATGAACATTATCGACGATATTCCTTATTGAGTCAGTTGATATTACCTGTCGGATTTTAGGTAAATCTTTGAAACAGTGTATTTTGTGTATGTATATATATATATATATATATATATATATATATATATATATATATATATATATATATATATATATACATATATATATATATATGTGTGTGTGTGTGTGTGTGTGTGTGTGTGTGTGTGTGTGTGTTTGTGTGTGTGTATGTATGCTTGCATGCATACTTTGCACACACACACATATATATATGTACTGTATATATATATATATATATATATATATATATATATATATATATATATATATATATATATATATATATATATATATATTATATATACATATTTATTCGCCATAGGCCTTTTCCTCCCTTTAGGGTAGGTGGCTCCAAGAGGGTAGAGCCTTCCCGTTTCTCAGTGAGCAATTTCTCGTCCTTAGCCCCACCAGACACTAGTGGTTCGTTACAGCAGAGTAGAATAAATAGGATACAGGCTGGCTACTCATTGCAAAACTTGCTTGCAAACACAGTAGATTACACACACGCATATTATTAACAAACAATTACTGAACTTTTCTAACAACTGATCTCTTCTTTCTGTAGTTCCTATTACCTCTCGTTACTGCTTTCAGATGAGCACCTTATCTGTTGGAAGCTCGAATTTCAAGTTAACGGCCCCGTCCCACATGAGTGGGGTACATGTTCTGAATAATAAAAATAGTGAAATGTTGTGATTATGGGTAAATTTTGGACCCTGAGATCTATGATAACTTCGTTTCCTGTTTACGGATATCCTGGTTAGTCAGATTAGAATTAACCTTTCTTTAGAGATGGAATTTCTCTTTCCAATGAATTGGTTGGCTATGTAAGTGTATTCATTGGCTTCCAGTAAGAGGGCTTCTTTAGTTTTCATTGCATGTGATAATTTTTGCTGGTTGATTGTAAGTGATAAGAGTTCTTGCTTGATTACTGTATCCTTTAACATCCCATTTTATAACCTTCGAAACTTCGGTAGCGTAAAAATTCTCTGTATTTCATATGCTGACTCATCACAAAAATTCATATCTCTGTCTTTATTTCCTGTTGGCTCTACTGACAAAGGTAATGTCTACGCTCCATCTGAAGCTTCTAAAATATTCACCTTTTCCACTCGTTAATCGGTCCAATATTCGTAAGCTTGGTATAGACTGTTGTTCGAAGGAGTGTCCCCCTGATCTCTGAGTATGAGAAGGTTTGTGAGTGTATGAGAGTCTGTTTATCAATCTACACCTTCCAAACAGCTACGCAAAGCCAAACTTTCAGTTTATTGGTGCCCAAACTTTGAAGTGAACCCGAGAGTCTGTGAGACTCTTCTTAAAAGTAAGCTTCTGTGAAGACAAAGCTTTCAGATTCCCTTGTATTTAATTGCATGTTCTTTGATTTCACCTCTTGACTTTTTCGGAAACATTTTCTTGAGTGAGAATTTGACAGATACGGCGTCTTCTTGTAGAGACGATCCTTTAAAATTTTGGGAAGATTAGCAGTTTAGAATAAAAGATACTCCGAAAATTTCATTATTCTAAGTATGAGTTATGGTGTAATTATATGCAAGAGAGAACTTAAAGAATACTGTCGTATTTATAGGTGGCCCTACCGTTAAATACAGACGATTAAATACTGGACATAGATAACATAGTGAAAACCATACTAAATCTGACATGACAGACATGTTTTCAAAGGAAATCCAATATTTTTATTGAGACTGATAGGGCCTCACTGATAAAAATTGAGGTCATTTACTGCTGCCTTTCTGCCAGGGCACAGCTATTCTGCGGTCTTGAATGTTAATAGAAGCGCATTTGCTCATCGGGTTTAATGGAATACGGTACTCAGGATTGTGAATTTGCATAACACTTAAAATCCAAATATTCAGTAGGTTAACATTAACTAATAAAAACACCTCTATCTAATGAACAGCTAGAGTTCAGTTTATCTAATGACCACCCAAGGACACCAGAATTGTTGACTTGATGCCAGTAACGAATTCTCAGCATTTTATTCATTTAAACAAGAGAGTACATTGGTTTTAAGGCGGTAAATTAACTCATTATTATTAGCTTCACGTTCCCCAAACACTTTATCGTTGACAGAAGATTGTCGTCTACCTCAGCTATCGATTCGGCCATGTAGGATCACCTCCAAAGCAAATCCTACGAAGCCCAGAGCCATCAGGATAACATAGAGCATGAAGGGTCCTTGCATGTGGGAGAGAGATAAAGCCCTTTTGTCATTACTGTCTTCCTCTGCTTCCATGAGGTCTTCCTGAGAAAGTCCCTTTTCCAGCTTCTGCCTCTCGAACTCCCTTTTTTTCCTCCTTGTTTCCTGGCGAGTTAGACTCAGCATGTCTTCTGTCCATTTGTCGTAGAGACCAGCCTGGAGGAAGGAAGGAAGCGAATATATATTTTTTTTATCTTTTTAGAACGTGTATGATGTGGGTATAGGTCCCAATCACGTATTATATAGAGTGAGAACCATGTCTTCCGTCAACTTGTCTAAGAGACTAGACAGAAATGGGGAAGAAATTTTTTTGTTTATCTTATGCTATCACGACCACATATTTCGTATTTCGTGCAAATGTAAAAATTTTAACTTTTTTCTGTCAACAGTCATATAAAAAGAATTGTTAAGAAAAACTGTAAAGGTCATATAATGGTAAGGATAAGTCATTCTATCGTGTAGAATATTTAACAAAAGAATAACCATAATAAGTAGTGTTAAATATGCTGTACTTATTTTTCGAAAACTAATGAAGGTCATCTTTGAAGTGTTATTTTTAACTAATGAAACGTTTCTCCACTAGATTTTTATCCCAAATATTACATAATTCAGTATTGGTGTATAGATTCGTTAAGAGCAGAAGATAAAAAGATGAAGGAACAGAAACCAGTATGCTGTATCATCTACTGTTAACCTCTCTCTTTGCACGAGAAGACCAACCGCTTTACCTCGATAGATGCCTGAATACACCAGTCAAAGTCTGGCTTGAACGGAGCGTCGTGTGGAATTGGCCATCCGGAGAGCCCAGGTAAGACTGTCTCCCTCCCCATGTAAAATTTCGAGGTCCCGTCTCGGTTGGTGAAGTACTCTGAGATGGCCACTTCGAGGGAGTGACGAGTGTCTAGTTGTCCTTGTCTGGGAAAAGGTGTTGCAATTCTGGATGATTATATATGAACTACATTTTTTTATTAGCTGAAATACAGGCTTGAATGTCCTAATCACATACAGATACAAGGAAATGAAAATGTTTAGACAGGAAAAGGTGTCATTTCAGTTTGAATTTGAAGATGAGTGGATATTGTTTTTGAGTTTCATTTATAAACAGTCCCCCACCACAGGTGTTTGACAAGAAGGGAAAGGAGAAGAAAAAACAAGGGGTAGAAGAGAGAGAGAGAGAGAGAGAGAGAGAGAGAGAGAGAGAGAGAGCACTGCCCTACTTTTGTCGGCCCTTCTTTTCCAAATTTGGCAATTACTTTGCTTCTTTGATAATTTCATAATTTTCGTGTACGTTCAGTTTACGTTATTGAACAGAAAGAGAGTTAGAACAGTAATTAGTTAGAATAATATAAATATTTTATTTTCGAATTAGCGTTCCTTGATAAGAATTATTTTTTGGTAGGTGACTCAAGTAGTATTCTTACTTTTAATTCCTCTTCTTCTCAAGAACGAAGTACCATTTGATGAGCTACATATCAGGAAATATTTCTAATACTTCAGAGTCGTTTACAAGGAGAGAAAAACACAAACATACTTTCTTATCAGAGACTGACGGAGTCCCTCCTTAAGGCTCGGCCCAACCACCATGAGATCCGCCAATTTTTCCATCACTGCTATACCAGATTGCTTAAAGGACACCTTGTAGTCCTTCCCCCAGGACTCCATAGTTACCCTGTGAAAGAAAATGAGTTTGTATATTGTGGAGAAAATTTAAAAGATTCTCTTCTTAAAGAACAAATCATAAAGTTCAATTTCAAATGCATAAACTTGCTCCATTTAAAGGAGCATATTTGAAAGTTCAAAATTTTAGGAGGATAATCTTACTCCTTCTTAAAGCACAAATGAGGAAGCTCAAAGTTTTAAGAGGATATAAAAGCATTCTTGCTTAAAGCTCTAATTAGAAAGTTCAAACTGTTAAAAAGATAAACTTCTCCTTTAAGCAAAAATTAAAAAGTTCAAAGTTTTAAAAGGATAAGGTTATCCTTTAAGCACAAATTACAAAGTTCAAAGTTTTAAGATAATAAACTTTCTCCTTCTTAAAGTACAAATGACAAAGTTCAAAGTTGTAAGAGGATAAACTTACTCCTTCTTAAAGCACAAATTAGAAATTTCAAAGATTTAAGAGGATCAATTTACTCCTTCTTAGAACGCAAATTAGAAAGTTCAAAGTTTAAAGAGGCTAAACTGACTCCATCTTAAAGTACAAGTTAGAAAGTTGATAGTTTTAAGAGCATAAACTTATTCCTTCTTAAAGCACAAATCAGAAGGTTCAAAGTTCCAGGATAAACTTACTCCATCTGAGAGCATAAATTAGAAATTCCAAAGTTTTAGGATAAACTTAGTCGTTCTTCAAGGACAAATTGGAAAGTTTAAAGTTTTAAGATAAACTCACTCCTTCTTAAAGCTCAAATAAATAAGTTATAATTATTAAGAGGATAAACTTACTCCTTATAACGCAAATCAGAAAGTTCAAAGTTTTAATGGTATAAACTTACTCCTTCTTAAAGCACAAATTAGAAAGTTCAGTGTTTAAAAGGATAAACTTACTCCTTAAAGCACAAATTAGAAAGTTCAATGTTTAAAAAGATAAACTTACTCCTTCTTAAAGCTCAAGTTAGTAAGTTCACAGTATTAAAAGGATAAAATAATTCCTTCTTAAAACGCAAATTAGAAAGTTCAAACTTTTAAGAGGAAAAACTTACTCCTTCGCAGTATCCACAAGTTCCTGAATGGTCTCTGCTCTTGGAGGGTATTTAGGCAAAGTCAGCGAGGCAGTGAGGTTGCCTCGATAAGCTGCCCCGATGATAAAAGCAAACATTAACCAAGCTGTCATAGCAACGCGACTTGCATTGGCTCGTGGTTCACCCAAGGCTTGCCCCAAAATACTTCCAATCATTGTCAAGGTTATCCAGCCGAAGCTCTTGTCTCCGAAAGGGTCTTTCTGTAACTCAAGTCGGGTCACCTTCAAGAGAAAATAATCAAGTTAACGTGATGTTTAAATGGCCCAAGTGAGTTTATTTTTTATTTCATAATCCTGGTTATGATTTCAGATTCACAACTTCCCTATGCTTATATTTTTAGTATGATTAAATATATTTTAGTCTCTTACAATCAACAGAACATTTTGCTTAAGGTTTACTCCCTGTTCAAGTTTCCAGTAATATTCTTTTTTTTTTACTAAGATAATTCATATTTGCTTTTGTCACTGCAGGCAGTTATTTTCCATTGTTGGATAATAGGTACACAGAATATATAGACTACAGATTTTATATATATTGAGAGAGAGAGAGAGAGAGAGAGAGAGAGAGAGAGAGAGAGAGAGAGAGAGAGAGGGGTGATATTAGGTACACAGAATATATAGACTACAGACTTTAAATATAATGAGAGAGAGAGAGAGAGAGAGAGAGAGAGAGAGAGAGAGAGAGAGAGAGAGAGAGAGAGAGAGAGAGAATAATTATAATGCTGTCTAAACTAATAATTTACCTTCGTAGTGTAAATGCTTTAACTTAATATAAAATTATTCAGTGAAAGATTAACTGTGCTAGCCGAAGGAATGAAAATTAAGAGGAATAGCTGATTAGAAGCTACACCATTCCACGATTACCTGGAACAATATAAGAGGCATGACGATCAGAGCAGCCAGAATGGAAGCCCAGACCTCATTGGACAAAGGATAATAGAGACTGAGCCAGTTAGGAGTGATCTTGGGCTTGGCCATGCTGAAGGATATGCGGACGTATGTGAATCCAATCGTGTAATCGAATCTTTCCAATCTCTCTACCAAGATGGCGTGGTATGCTGGCGTAATGTACGATACCCTCTCTGTGACACGTTCCAAAGCCTTCAGACAAAATGGTACTTATTGTTAAATTATGCTGATTTGCTTATTGATGTCAGACTATCACCTTGACTTCATTATAGCATTCAGCAGGTTGGATATCAGAAGTATGTGAAATTATGTTATACGTATTATAATAAATATATATAGTCCTGAGTTCTTGTCGTCCGTGGTTCGAGCCCACGAGACGACGAATTTATTATCAACTCAAAAAATTTCCCTTCAGGTAACGCACATGAAAATATATTATTTCCGAGGCAGAGCATTGGATATTAAAGGACATTTGTAGCTTAATGTTTGTATATGAATCACGGTGAGGTTATATATATATATATATATATATATATATATATATATATATATATATATATGAATGAATTTTATTACATCACCGTGATTCACATACAAGCATTAAGCTACAAATGTCCTTTAATATCCAATTGTTCTGCCTCGAAAATAATATATATATATATATATATATATATATATATATATATATATATATATAAATATATATATATATATATATATATATATATATATATATATATATGAAATTTTTATCACACCGTGATTTATATACAATCATGAATACAATGTCGTTTAATATCAATCACTTTAAGTATCTCCGATATTATCACCGAAGGGAATTTATATAAGTGATAAATCACTGGGACGTGATTCATGGATACAACGTTACCATCGCGGTTAACGTCTACAAATGTCCATGTTTAATATCACTGGGACGCGAACCCTTGACATGGACCCATTCAACGACTCAGTAGACGTTACCATCGCGGTGGTAACGTCTACCGAGTCGTTGAATGGGTCCATGTCAGGGTTCGCGTCCCAGTGGTACCTGTTCATTTATCACTTATGTGTAAATTCCCTTCGGTGATAATTCTCCATCGGAGATATCGAGGTATTGATATATATATATATATATATATATATATATATATATATATATATATATATATATATATATATATATATATATATATATATATATATATATATATATATATATATATCATTCCCAGGGTGAATATAATTTCCTCTAATTCTGAGATGCATTACCAAACAAAAAGCCATCAAATAATATTAAACCGTTTGCATACTAAAACCCCTTTAATTTCTAAACAAACCAGAAATATCTAATAACTACATCAAATAGCAAGTCACTGGAAACATATGTATACCATTCCCCAGGAAGATACGTTGAGTAGATGGATCTTGAAGTTTAGCGCCTTTGCCATAGTCTCAAGCAAAAGATAGTCCATTCCTGTTAATTTCTCGATCAAGGAGCCGTTTTTCGCCTGTTCTGTGACTGTGTACCACACGGGCTTGTAGTCCAAAGCAGAGACATTAACCTCAGCTCCGTAAAAGCTATTTAGAGAAGAAAATAAGGGAAGAAGGTGGAAGATTATGCATATATATTGATGATGGCTTGTATATGTTTACATATAACCCCGTAACCAAAGGTACCCAACTTGAACATAAGAAAGTTAATGAAATATTCTTTTTATTGGAAATTTCAGGTATGATTTATGGATACTGATACCAATATGTTTACATATAACCATGTAACCGAAGGCACCCAACTTGAACATAAGAAGAAAGTTAATGAAATATTATTTTATGGGAAAGTTCAGGTATGGTTTATGGGTACTGATACCAACTTCTTTACCCTAAATTTTCATCATTTCAAGACTTATGATAAAAAATGCTTACACTCGTAACATCTGACAAGTGATCTAAATCACAACTTTCACGTCCTGTCAATTTCTCTTACAGTAACAAAGATCGTCCTGTTTAACTCTCTAATAGTCATAAAGATCGTCCTGTCTAACTCTCTAATAGTAATAAAAATCGTCCTTTCTAATTCTCTAGTAGTAATAGAGACGTTTGCAAACAGGTTTTCGTGACTCTCTACATTTATGCATATCTCTGTAAGCAAACCCATTTTCACTACCTTTATTAGGTGAACAAGTAAGTGAGTTATGTCTAACAATGTCTCCTATCAGTACCAAAATAATATAGACAGTATATATATATTATATATATATATATATATATATATATATATATATATATATATATATATATATATATATATATATATATATATATATATATATATATATATATATATATATATATATATATATATATATAAATCTGACTCACATCAGATCGAACCCAGGTCTTTCAATTTTTTCTGTTCCGCTGCCCACAAGGCCATACAGATATGAGTCAGAAATTTATTTCTATTCTGCACGTGATTGTGTGCTGATTATTTATATATATATATATATATATATATATATATATATATATACATATATATATATACACATATGTATCTATGTGTGTGTGTATGTGACCACTAGTTTACATAAAATACGTATTGGCCTCTAACCGCTGCAATAATCCTGGTTGAATTTTGAAAGCTATTATGAAATTATAACCTGTGTGACTGATCATTAAACTTCAACCAGTACCTAGATGAAGCACAGATACATTCATTCATCATAACCATATTAACTTACTTGGAGTATTTGGATGGAAATAATCCCTTGCTTTTGGAGGAAAGACCTCGTTTCATTCTCCACCTTCCCACTTGTTCCAGTGAAGGTCCGTTTGCAGTATATGGCTTATAAGCGAACATGTCACACCTGTGAAGGGAACTTTGGCTCTAATTTAACACTTGGAACTGGAAAATTTCAAGTATTGTAACTTAATTAACAAGATCCTAAAAGAGAAAGCTTTATTCCCTTTTCTCTGGACTGCGTAAATATCCTGAATGTTGCGAAGCCAATTTTAGCGACCATAAATCAATCAATCACTCTTATAAACATACACACACACGCACACACACATATACATATATATATATATATATATATATATATATATATATATATATATATATATATATATATATATATATATATATATATATATATACAGTATACAGTACATACACACACCCACACACACACACATATATATATATATGTATGTGTGTGTGTTTGTGTGTGATAAGATTGATTGATTGATTGATTTATATAAAAGATTGATTTGATATTGATTTAGGACCTCATTATTTGTTATACCTCTTGAAAATTTTCAGTTCCATATATATATAAAATATATATATATATATATATATCGCAATATATATATATATATTATATATATATATATATAAATAGGATATGTGTGTGTGTGTGTGTGTAATTCAGTTTTATATTTTATTTTACACTTTACACTTTAGAAATGGTGCAATATAGCACCTTTCCTAAAACTGAATAATTGAAAGACAAAGAACATAATTTCATGCTTGCATATTGCCAACCTTACTCTAAAACCGGCGCAGACTTGGTAACATTAATGAACAGCGTATTCATCATAGAAAATGTCCATTGCTCGGTGCACAGCCTCCACAAATCACTGATTGTAAGGTGAGTGACGACGACCATCTTGGTTAACGGCGCGAGAAGACGGAGCTTAGTAGATAAGCCGCCGAGTTCCGAGAGAAACGAAGGGTTCTTACTCACTACGATCACTGTAACGTCCCAAGTTACCCTTCTTATCTGGAAATTTAGAATATAACAAGAGTATAGATACACTTTATTTATTAATTTTTTTACTGATGTGACTGAGGGTTTCATAACTGTGTCAGAGTTTTGTTATGCTAATCGAAATGTCGTGGGTAGTTCATGTAACAGCTGAGAATAAGGTCTGATAATTAGTTCAATAGACTAGTGAGTTTGCATAAAAATCATTGTCTAGAATTAGTTCATGAGGCATAAACCTGATTATGGGCCTTGTTTAAAAAAGATTACAAGCAAATGTGCAGATATGAGTCATGTGACTGTTATGCGGAAGCCTTATTTAGTAGCTACAACATACATGTGAAGAACTGTACTGCATTAAAATGGAAAAATGCAGTATCTGCAAAAGTTTCGAAACTGAGATATGACACCTGTTGAACTCGGGAAACACTAACACACAAGTTACTGCAGTTTCAGAATGATTCTTCAATGCTTCATTTAGGGGTTCCATTTGCAGTATCTGTAAAATCAATAGTAAGGCAAGGGAAAACTGCAGCCTTTACCATTTTCTCAGTTTTGTAATTTTGCAGATACTGCAGTCTTCCATTCTAGGGCAGTGTAGGTAACCTCATTCACATAAAAGCATCGGAATATATCTATAGGACTTCAGAAGAATTTGCTGAAAAATTTTTAATGTCAACTGAGTACGACCGCAGAGAATAAACATTATATAGATGCAAAAGTGAATCATAGAATCACTAATGATTAACCTTGCATGGACATTTATGAACACAGTAACGCTAATACAATGGACTCATATCACGGAATTGGTGTAGATGATAATTCCTAAAAATGTGCTAATAAAGATGATGAATTCTATTTACAGGCGAATGATTTTTTTTTTAATCGGAGGATGCTTTTTCATGGTCGCAGTAGACGTAGCTAATTATACAAACAAATATCTATTTGATTGTGAATGGAAGGTGGGAGGGGGTTCATTGGAGGGGGTTCATTACAGAAGATGGGACTTATACCTTATTACCGCCACATTAGTCTATATAATTGAATACTGATGCGATGTGGAAGAAATTTGTTATTGTTATGTATTTTCAGCCTTACCTGGTGAGCTTGACGAATAACTTGGTTGAAATTGTTCTCGGATACATTACTGTTGTTTTGGTCGATCCCTATTGCAAATATTCCCACTCCAAAAGGTGCCCAAAGTTGGGAGATCATCTGCGAATTACAAATTAATAAATACATGAACCAGTCGCTTGCTTAACAGTCGTTGCAACAGTTCTTCTGCAATGGGGATTTGGTAGGGTAAGATTTATTCGGGAAGTACAAGGATTAAAACAAAATCGGTCGAATAGATCTAGACATTTTTTTTAATGTACAGGGTAAAAATGTTATCAAGTGTTTAAACAAGAGAAGATATGTAAGATTATATAAGTTGTTCAATTATTACTCATTCCTAGAAAATAACAATTAAAATGGGAACAATTTGATTTTCTATTTGACAACAGGCTGGATCATACATCTGAGTAGGTCACTGCTAATTTAGTGAAGGTTTAGATAATCACTGTTGATTAAAATGCGGGTATTTACCTCTTGGTTATCTTGGCTGAAAGGCGTTTTGTCAAAGACAACAAGAGCAGAACTTCGCAGCAAATTCTGAATTTTCATGACGCTGCTTAACGGAAGTTGTATTCCTCTTAAAGTGCTATTGGTACCTGCAAAGGGAGGTGTGGACCCAAATTTACAAAATTATTAACAGTGAAAACTTATTAACATTTCATCATACGAAAATTGTAACCCTATTTCTTGAAAATTAAGGATATACGTGTGCATTCTGTAGTTAGCCCAGATTAGACTTCAGAATCAATATATTTGCTCAAGTGAATCTTCACATTTTAAAAGATTTGACTTTAATTTTTGTTATGCATACTTAAAAAGCAGAACGCAAGTTACCTATGTAAATGGGGTTAGGTAAAGGTACACCTTGCTGAAGACTTAACAGTATTATAATCCACGAGGGTCCTAAAACCCTGTCCATCTCTTCGTGTCCTTTTAGTTTCTGTTCCAAAAGAAATTAAAAATATTAATAGAAACATTTCAGTGAAATTAACTGCTGAGTCAGACATGAGTTAGGGAGGAAAGTGTATAAATGTGGCTCTAATATGATTAAGACAAGTGAGTTGGATAAGAATGTGGTGAGAAGAGCGTATAATTAGAAAATAGATGAACTTAAAGCTAGGGATCAAGACATGCATGTAGAAGTGTATGTAGCTTACTTGCAAGACTTTGGTTTTACCACAGAAGCAGCAGAAAGTGTTTGTGGGTACAGGTGGTTAGGAAGAGGGAATGAAAAGAAGTGGAATGACCGGTAAATAAATTTAGTGAAAAAAAATTATTAAACTTGTAGTAGCATGGCAGAGGAGAACACAGTCAGAGAGAGAATATGAATAAAAGGGAGAAAATGAACTATAACTTTAAGGCTAATAAAAAATAACTCTACACTGAAGTAAATGCAGAAAGAAAAGTCAGTGGCCTAATGAATCTCAGATTAAAAGATGGAAATGGGGAGATGTTATCTCAAGTAAATACAATCCTGGTTTGATGAACTGAGCATTTTGAACATTCGTTCAATGTGGGGATAGAAGAGAGCCAGAACTGGATGATGCAAGAGTATAAAGTGTGATGCTGAAAATGCTTGCAGATATGTCTAATAAGAAGACAAGAAGGACAATAATTAATAGGCTGTAGAATACAAAGGCAATGGGGTACTTAGTGTTCAGATGTTTATTGGGGAATTATTAACATCTATCAAACTTGCACGCTATACATATTCATATACAATGGCATGCCCAGTTAATATGTTTGCCTCTTAATATTATTGAATACATGATTTTTTTAATCTTGAGAAATAAACAAAGGTATAATTGCTTTATAGAAAAAATGGCAACAATCTTTCCATTTTTTTAATACAAATTGAAACCAACAAACTAAAACCAGCAATTCTCTTTAGCAAACATGTTAAAAGTAAAGCTTACATAATAAATAAAACTAAAGCCTTCGAACCGGCATTTATGTAGAAAACTGCTTCAGATTCCTTTGAACATTCGCATTCCAAGTCTCATACAGTGGAGTACAGATAACTGCGTCTTATAAATTACATAAAGATGATTACATTGTGCACACTGTGATCTGATGACAGAAATAAGCAATAAAAAAAAATTTTTTTGCTGCTAATGCTACTGCAGTGAATGATAAATTTGAGTATTATACAAAAACGAAGAACAAACAGCTAATTATAGAAGCAGTGTTCTCTCTCTCTCTCTCTCTCTCTCTCTCTCTCTCTCTCTCTCTCTCTCTCTCTCTCTCTCTCTCTCACGGTATTATGGCGGAATATATTAAGGTTGACCACAGTAATTATTTGCTTTGCAATATATTTCACAAATTTGCAAAAATAATATTTATTCTTTATGGTCGATTTTTAAAGAAAAAGTATATATTTTGTATAATCTACATTAGATACATTCTTTAGAAATCATGTTTTGCAAAAATAATCATTTCACTTTCCAAAAGTATGATCCAATATAACTGAAGACCAGTGAATGAGTGAATGGAACTAAGACGATGTGATCGGGAACAACTCAGCAAAGGAAACTCAGAAGTAAAACTATGAACAGCATTTGGTGAAATGTAAACAAATGTGGTTCCTGAGGTGAAACAACAGCCAAAAATCACAGTGCATATACTCTTATTCATTAAGCAAAACATAACTGAGTGGACGCAATATTGAATACTACCAGTTACCAAGATCCTAGTAAAATGACCAGCTGTCATTTCTTAAAAGGAAACAGACAATCATTTTGAAGACAAAAAAGTTCGTTGCTTTTCCATATATATTCTTAGGTTAAGGACGAATATCTTTTCAGCTTGCAAAGGACAGTTTTGGGACTTGTCCCTTTCTTTTATGCACATATTGAATCGCCATAAAAAAGTTAACCTTACTTAGATAATTCCAGCCATTCATTACTAATCTAGACAGAGGGATCCTTGCGATCGATGCACAATAAATAGTTGCTTTTCTAAACCAGTTTCTCTTAAATGGAATTAACTCACTGACTATTTTATACTACAGTAACTGGACAAAGACTTATGTTAAATGTCAGAAAATAAAAGCTATTTATCCAAGTCATATCTAAGAATTTTTGCCAGCGTTTACTGAAGAAGCCTTTGCATCACGTATATGACGAACAGTATTCTTCAAATTGTGGCATTTTCATAAACTCCATTGTTCCAATAAAGTCGTTCAAGGGGCGACGGTTTTAATGAAGGTAAAGCATACAAATAATATAGAGACTCGTTCTCGAAATCCCTCCCAAAAGAACACTTTCTGATTTCATGCACTCTTCGCTGGATGGTCTTGAAACTACACTGCATCTTCAGTTGCTGCGCGATGTCCAGAACCGAGTGACCAGGATGACCCAAAACGACGCTGGTGATGGCCAAGTCTTCCTCGGGCGAGGTCACGCGAGGTCTTCCAGGTCGGGGCCTGGTGGCTACGTGGCCTTCTTTCTTCCACCTCTTGACCCAGCGGTAGACGGTGGCCTGGCTCTTTCCCGTGTCCCGCGCGATGTCTTGGGCGCGGATTCCGTGAGACCATAACCAGATGATTCTTCTTCTGTCGGTTTCCCGAGTAGGAATGATTGGCCTGTCGCCTTTCATGCTTCGCCTGTTCCAAATAGACAAATGACGTTCGGTGGCAGGGGTTCCAAGTACACATGAAAAGTATATTAAAAGCGTGGTATTTTAATAAAAAATTTTTTTATAAAGACTCCGTACTGCTTATCTACTCTCAAAGGTTTACTTTGATTCACAGACGGTGAATTATGATCACCCATGTCTGTTATTTGGAATACGATTGGACATTGCTTCACTAGGTTCCCTTCCTGCGCCCTCTGTGACATTGTAGCTTTTCACTTACCGTGAAAATGTTTTGCAAACGCAGACTTTCGTTAATTTTCCCTGGTGAATGCGTTTTTAATGGGAGGAGTTATCATACAGTTTCCTTCTAATTTGGCTCGCTGACAGCGATAGTAGCGATTACATCTAGTTAACCTTCCTGTCTTAATGCTGAATTTCAGAGGGGTATTTTTTTCGCTCCTACAACCTATTACCTTGGAATCTGAACCGTTTATTGAAAATGTGTTTATGGAGTGTTATAGACTGTAATTACCCTGGGTATCAAATGTAAGTTTTTATTAAGCGACACACAAATACTAGAGAAAGCATGGATGAGATGAAATTATGTGCAGACAAAAAGTTTCCTATTTACTCCCAAGTGTTTATTCACAATCGGCGTCAGAATATTGATGAGTTAATATTGACTACCATGTACCATATACGGTATTCAAGAATTTATCACATTTACTCGGGTAAGACTACTTAATTAATTTTAATGTGACTTAAAGAAAATCTGACATTGTAGAATTATCAGTTAATTGACCATGTTGAACACTGTTGAAACTGACATCTTTCAATTGATCGTCTTGTCTCTTCTCATGTGAATCGAATTGACTCTAAACTACATGAAGAATTAATCTTTTGTTCTTTTATTTATATTGCGTATCACGGTATAAAATTTAGATTTTTTAAGATACAGTACGGATACCTTTTGCTTTCAAATGCGATTCATAAAAGCATTAAATTTCCCATTCTACTGATTGCTCCCGTTGTAGTTTAGTCGCAAGAAACCAGGCCAGTAAGATGTAAACAGACGTTGAGCACATATAGAGAAATCTTTCTGATTTAGTTCATTCTTTAATCTTGTCGTCGTTTCAGTTTTCTTCTCGACATATTTTCCGTGTTTGCCATGTAGGGGCTCTGTGACTTTTTCCTTTTCATTCTTTCTTTGATTGTGAGTTATGGAAAGTCGTTTGAATAAGTCATCCTGTGCCTTGATATTAAAGTGCTTCCTGAAACTTTCTCAATAAACTACGTTCACCCAGTTTCTTGAGTATCAACTTAATCAGTATCCAACGATTACATACTTATACCTTGAACTTATATTCTGCTTCTCTCATTTGCACCGTATTTCATAATGTTTCAGGAAATTCTGAGACTGTTTGTTTAGATCATTTAATTCCATTTCCCCTTACAGTTTCATGTGAATAAACTGATTTATATGAATCTCATGTCTTTTTGTGTACAGTTACTGGTGACGTAACTAACCTATTCTTTGTGGGTGGTCCTTTATATGGAAACTGTTACTTGCCTCTGTTTTCAGAATACTTTAATCTCCTGTGTCTTGATGGTTCTTTATAAAGGCACCTGTACCTTCCTCTGTTTCAGAGTCCTTTATCCTACGCATTAACACTCCCGAACTTGCTGCGAGTAACAGTTCAGGCTGTCCTGACTTCAAAACATGATTATATTATTATTATTATTATTATTATTATTATTATTATTATTATTATTATTATTATTATTATTATTATTATTCATAAGATGGAACCTATTCATATGGAACAAGCTCACAGGGTCCACTGACTTGAAATTTAAACTTCCAGAGAATATGGTGTAAAGGGAAAAAGGAAGAAGTTGACTTTTATCAGTACAGAAAGCAGATGATGCTCATCAGAAGAAAGTAGTTTTTTTAATGATTATTAACTGCGTGCGCCACAGGTTAAATGGGAAAATACCTCGTACATTATCGTTCTTCACAAACTATCGGGATACGTTAAAAGTATTTGCCGACTTCACACAGAGCTGATTTACCATATAAATTATCAGTTGATATTCGAGCTTAAATGTAAACTCGAACTTCACCCTTGCCAGAGTGTCAGTCTAATTTGCAGATTACTTTGCTGAATGCGATGTGAGCGACCACTAAAATCGAGTTGTAGGCATATCTACAAAACACTAGCGGTAGATAAAGTGAAATAAATTGGGTTATATCGAGACAGCATGACATTCATAAAAGACGAAACAATTTATCTTACATATTCTACTGAATTCTTTGACCACCTACTCTTATTTTTATGGATAAAAATTACATCATTGTATGAGTTTTCTCTCGATGCCATAGCAATGATAATAATTTCTTCGGCGTTTTTAACAGTAGGATATCTAGTCCATAGTCGCTGCAGAACTCCACAGAGATATATCCTTACCACATTCATCTAGAAATTTTCCTGAATAAGTTTGCATCATTACGAATTTTAACCTTCTATGATAGCTTCCTTTGATATATTCATAGCTAAAAATATTATCAAATAACAAGGAATAGTTCATTCATGACAGATATTTTCAAGTTAAATAATATGTAATGTCTTACCTAACATCGCATAGCTTTGAGGGGGGGAATGTTTTACTTATTCAGCTATAGAAATATAGGTTATCAATTTAATTTTTCATGATTATGAATAACAGACATTGCTATATCTATGTCATTTTATTTGTTGCAAGTATATATAGTAATTTTTCGGATGAACTCGTCTATGAATTGCTAACCATTCAAAATAAGTTATCGTTATATTCTTATATCACCTGCATGATAATATAAAAAATTCCAATATCATCTCTCTCTCTCTCTCTCTCTCTCTCTCTCTCTCTCTCTCTCTCTCTCTCTCTCTCTCTCTCTTTATTTTTGACCATACTAAGTTCATATATGTAACGGCATATATATATACACTTTACGTTTTAAGTGTTAGACCTTATATTTATGCAGTCATACAAAAAAAAAAAAATTATACGGCTTCACCTATAAGTATGCTGTTCAAGTTCCTGATATATATATATATATATATATATATATATATATATATATATATATATATATATATATATATATATATATATATATGTGTGTGTGTGTGTGTGTGTGTGTGTGTATATATATATATATATATATATATATATATATATATATATATATATATATATATATATATATATATATTCACTTGGAAGGCACAAAATGAACCCAGTGGAACAGAACTACATCAACCCACCTTGACGCTTCAAACGGAACTTAAATGTTCGCACAGCTGGCTTTCAGACGCCCCCTTCCCGCTCAGAAGTCTCAGTTACGAATGGCGTGAGATCACCAGGAGATAATTTACAAGAGCAGTGATTTCTTAGCCTGTTCATCACCTTTCCACTTGGACGATACGTGATTGGCCAGCGTAAACGGCCGGTGACTTGCGCGGTCTATTACATGTAATTTATCGCCTTACTCCGATCTTTTTCTCTTTCCAGTGTTTTCTAAAATCAAGGGAGAAAGAGAGACGTGAAATCAATATTTATCGTGGCGTCTTTCCCCCTAAGTAACACTCCAGAACTCATGGTTATGCAATAATTGCGAGTGGGAGACATTCGTTCACTTGCATACTTATATTATTAGTGTACTAATCTGTTCACTTCCATCGCAGGATTTCTGCAGTCACATTGATCGTGCTAATAGACTCCATTGAAATGAGAGAACTAGCATCGAAATGACTAGATTTGGCACTGAAAATATCAACAAATTATAATCATTTTAAAAAAGTAATGTCAGATTTATATATGAAACTTGTCTAGATCATTAATAAATTTATTTAGCTCATTAATCAACTCGCAATCATTTGCTTTTCATTCTGTTTGCTAATTTCCAATAGTATCTTTTGTTTGTTTTTTTTATGCGACGAGTTTTCTGTACTAATTTCAGTGCAGTTTAAAAAACATTCTGTTTCTGGTAACGATTTGTACTGTTGAACAAAACGATTCATGTTACGGAAATTACTAATCTTAGAAGTTTTTTGCAAAGTTAGTTTTCCTCAAACTGTTTTTACAGGACAGGTCACCATTGATTAAGCCTGAAGCAATTTTTCTTTTAACTACTATTTAAAGATTTATTTTTTTTTAATTTAAATACATTTTTTTGAAGGAAAGTTCAATATTCCTTTTCCCGTCACGGTTCGTATTATTTCCATGCATATTATTAAAGCCACCTGTTTACGTTCACTAATATTAGTGAAAGTATTATTTTTGTAATATTTAAATAATGACCTGGGCTAACCGTTCTATACTGATTTGGAATGTATTGCAATTAACCATTTGTATGTTCCATGAATTTAAGCTCCAGATATTGTGCAAAAATGTATTGCAAAAGTTGCATGAGAATTTCATTGCTTTGTTATATTAGCATTACAGAATATTTTTTAATGCCAAAAAGAGTGGAATAAAAAAACTATAACATATTTACTTTTAGGTAGTTATCACCATCATTTTATTCCGGATCGCATAACAGATTCCTCATTCAAAACTGAAATGGGAGTTTTTTATATGTCCATAAAAGCCAAAAAACAGCTAATCTCAGTTTCTGCCTTAAATATTGCCAATTATGATTTGAAGATGTATTGCTTTACTTATTTTAAGAATTCCTTTGTTGATTTGTTCGTTTGTATAGTATTTTTTTATGTATGAAATACTAGTAAATTGTTTTAATTAGAATTAGAACCACCATAGATTTTACTCAGTTTTATTACTTTTTAGTTTTCTGTTTGCACTTTTTTCTGTTCGCACTTTTTTCTGTCCGCACTTTTTCTGTTCGCACTTTTTTCTGTCCGCACTTTTTCTGTCCGCCCTCAGAACTTAAAAACTACTGAGGCTAGAGGGCTGCAAATTGGTATGTTGATCATCCACCCTCCAATCATCAAACATACCAAATTGCAGCCCTCTAGCCTGAGTAGTTTTTTATTTTATTTAAGTTTAAAGTTAGCCATAATCATGCATCTGGCAACGATATAGGATAGACCACCACCGGGCCGTGGTTAAAGTTTCATGGGCCGCGGTTCTTACAGCATTACACCGAGACCACCGAAGGCTTTATTTTCGGTGGCGTTGATTATACACTGTACAGAAAACTCCATTGCTCCGAAGAAACATCGGCGCAGGTTTTACATGTTATTGCTTGATTTTAAATTTATATACAGCACACAGTCAAGACTAAGAGCGTAGTTCCAAGTAATTATCAGTTTGATATTCCTTAATAATTTCTTCTTGTGTTTCTTAGCACACAATCAAAAGGACAAAATAAAATTCGCCAATGGATAAATGCCCATATGAGAAGTCAATATTCCAGGAAGTACTATAACTTAAAAGCATCCCATTTCTCTTGTTGACATTTTACCTGACCTTGGAAATTCAGTTCAAGCGCTTTCCGTTACAGGAAAAGTTAGAGTAACTTCATAACATAAATCTCCCCCCCTCCCCATCCCCTTAAAAAAATCTATTATGGCCATTGAATTTTAGTAAGTGAACTCTAGTCTACTTTTGGTAAATGGATATCGAAATTTTGATCATGTTTCATATGACATATAGAACATTAGTTGCAAATAACAACATTGTATCTGTTTCATGCATAATTTATTGTTAGTGTTCAGCAATTTCTCCTGAGCAAAATAATAAGAAAGACTTGATATGTAACGAATATCATCTTTTCAAATGAAACCTGCAGATATTTTTTTTTGACATGAGTATGAATAGGTAACACTTTTGCGCATTAGTTTTAGATATATCAAATATACTCTCATATAATGCGGGGCATAAGAACTGTAAGGTAGAAGATTAGACGTTAAGATTAAGAACAGTATGAAAATATAAAAATATGCAAACTTGTGTGGAACATTAAACAGCTTATAGAATTTGTTGAATCAGAAAAAATAATCTATCGTAAAATAAAATGGAAATGAAAGGATTTTCCTTATATTTTTTGCTCCATGAATTATAAAGAATTCAATTCGTTTTGCACGATTAAACAGAGCTTAAAAACAACGGACGCAAACTTGAAAATTGTTAAAAAAAAAATTACTAATAAGCCAACACTAAATAAGGTTACAGATTGAACTACCGTTTTTTATTCCATCCTTTTTGGCATCTAACAATCTTCTGTACCATTAATATAACAAAGCAATGGAACTCTAATGCAACTTTCGCTACACATTTTTGTAAAATATCTCGAACATAAAATTTCCTGGAGCATACAAATGAATAAGCACTGTCCATTTTAAATCAGGTCATTATTTAAATAATATACAAAAAATAATAATACTTCACCAATTCTACTTAATGTAAATTGTGGACCAATGGACACAATTTTCAGCCTCACGGTAAGTTATGAAGAAAGGCAGAATGATAGTCCTGGATTTCATATGAAGAGGCTAGGACATTTTGAATATTAGCAAAGAGGCTAATAAAGTTAGGGGAAGAAACGTCGTTTGTAGCGATTCTCAGCAAAAGACTTCTATGCTTGTTTTTTATTAAACAACAAAATGTTTAGCATTATTTCTTATCCTCCCACACGGCAATAAGGAAATGAATGTCAAATCAGATCTTCCCGGTGAATAATCGATATACCCTCTAAGGCATAATTCAGAATCGTCAGGGACTTTAATATCGTGTTTTATTGTCTTCTTGGAGTGAAACTCATGAATTCTAGAACGAATATCATATCCTTATGAAAGGAAAGGGTTCGGATTAAAGGCTACATTACCATCCCTGGTCACCTTTCCCAAGTACTTATCCATGCATATTTCTGATGAAGCGCCTTTCGAGGTATTTTATCCTTTCGTTGTTGTATTTATCTCTTCTGTCACTTAACAATTGTTTCATTTGCCTGATTATTTCTGAATACAATCTCTATACTATATTGCCGGTGAAGTTTTTATAATTCACAATTTGTAAGTTAAATTAGATCCACAATGAGCCCGGCAACTTATTTTGTCAAGAGAAGGCAGTGCTTCTTACCAGGTCCTACGGTCCCTAGCTGCATTGCCCTTTCTGTCAATAACCTCACATAACTTACTCAAATCTGGAATTATTTACTTGATATTCTCTCAGTATGGACAATATAGCTTCGAAATATGTTTCTTGGGTGCTAAGAACTATCAAAGAAGGGACGGAGGAAGCAAAAAGCCAGACTTTTTGTAAGAAAAAAGAACCCAGTAGAGATTCAAGACAACTTCATACATGCATGACTACGCAAGCCAGCGCACTATATTTAAGTCACTCCATTTTGGCATTACTGGACTAAAAGTCATAATGGGTTGGCAAACATGACCGTTATAAAATATATTTGCAGAACAATATAAAACTTATATGAAGAAATATCCTCTGAAGATATTTTGATGTGATATAACAAAGATTTTATGTATATTTTTTACATTTCATATTTAAAGTAAACCATTTGGGCTAGTAATAAAGAGAAAAATATATAAAGAAAATATTGAGCATATATTTCTTAAAGGTTATTCCAATATATTGAAATATATATCACCGTACTTCATTTATTTTTGTTTGCAGGAGAACTTGAATTACGTATTGCCAGAATTAAAAGTTTTAGTCTCAGATCATTGTCACAGACGGTTTTAATCTTTTTCGAATGTAGCATCATTCAACATATGGGTGAAAATGTTGCAAGTGCTTCACATTCTATGATAATCTAAATTTGAGAATTGTGCTCCTGTTCCTGGACTACCACTACAGGAATAGCCATCCTAGATTTTGAGTAGATTACCCACCAGTTGCTAAAATGTATAAATTAATATACACACATGTATATACAGTATATATATATGTATGTATATATATATGTATATATACACACACACACACACACACACACATATATATATATATATATATATATATATATATATATATATATATATGCATATATATATATATATATATATATATATATATATATATATATATATATATATATATATATATATATATATATATTCACATATACCACATATGTAATGTTCATGTGGGTACAAAGGAACTCACCTCCATGTATCTTACTTCGACAGTAATCTTCAAAACAGAAATTTTCCCGACGAAAAACAGCATATGGCCCTTCTATAATCTATTTTTTTTCTCCTTACATTTTAGGTTTTCTGGAGTTTCGATTTCATAAGGATAGTGTCCACCTCTCTCTCGCCGCATTCTGGATTTCAATGCAGAATTTGTTGCAGAGTTCATTGTTTCCTTGCTAAGATATTTATGACATGCGTGAAAGTGTGATGTGATGACAAAGATAAACAAAGGAAAGGACGAGACCAGGACGTGGTTAGAGGTGCTGCTATCTGGCCGCAGCCCTTGGCTTAAAGTCAAGTCCTAAGTCCTTACTCGTTGCGACAGTTGAGACGAAATAAGACCATTAAAATTTCTATATTTTTAGGAAAGTAATGCTGAATCTCATTCTGCCATGAATTAGATTCAGCCACAATCATATATTTACATATAGGAATCCTAACTTTCATGGCTAGACAACATCAAAGAAATAAGACCATTAAAATTTCTATATTTTTAGGAAGGTAATGCTGAATCTCATTCTACCATGAATCAGATTCAGCCTCAGTCATGTATTTTCATATAGGAGCCCCAACTTTCATAGCTAGGCAACGTCAAAGTTTTGAAAAATGATCAACCTTAGTTTTATATCTCATACAGTCACAACCTGTTAAACAATCCATGCTCCATTTATGGCAATATAATGGCTGTCAGCTGAATTACCAAAACTATGAAAGAAGTTATTACGGGGTAAATAGTCTAAATATTGACAGAAGAAACTAGAACAATCATTCAATTGCCATGCTTCCATGAATAACGTTCCTCATTTAACGCATATCTGGTATACCTGCCTTATTAACTAATTAGAAAACAGTTTTTAATCAATCCTAAGAGCAAAACACGTCATTCTTACACACGTCTCGCCAACTTTGTTTTTTGATTAATGGATATTGAGGTCATCGACAGTCTTATCAGTCATTGTGCAGATATGTATTCCAATTATAAAAAAAAAAAAAAAAGATTATTAGAGAAAGTTTTTCATCAAACCAGCACTTTTAGTCATTTCTTTCCGAGAAACAGTTTCACCAGATGAATGGAAAATATGCAATAATTTGCATGTTGAAAGGGATAGCATGAATTCATGTTGGAAAGATAAAGGTGAACTATTATTGGTGCCATTGTTTTTGATGAAACAAGTCAAAATATTTGACGAAAGAGCGTTATCTCTAAAACAAAAAAGAGGCTGAGAAAAGGAAAATATGAACAAATATCGACAATAATAAAAGAAAAATCAACGAAATTAAACACTGAAAACAACACATGCAGCATGTCAGCAATTATACACATCAGATCTTTGCTACAGGACATTCTTAGTTATCTTCGTTGGTACAGACAACCTCGAAGACAATAGAAAGTTTAGGCTATATTTTCAATTGTTATATAAAAAAAAAAAACTCTTGAGAGTCAGATTAATTAACTCTTTTGAAACAATATTAACTCCTTTTAGGTAAGTTTCGACGAGTTAACTGGAGCATCTGCGCCGCTATTTGAGGTTACTGGGTACTGTTAACCACCCAATTTATCTGCCTTCCCTACGCCGAGTCATGGCTATATAATCGATGTATTGTTAAGTCTTAGGCAGACTGTGCAGGCATAACTGATCGGATATAACTGAACGTTAGTGGGTTCAGTTATGCCTGCACAGGCCGACTGTGCAGGCATAACTGCGCAGGTATAACTGAACGTTAGTGGGTTCAGTTTTGCCTGCACAGGCCGACTGTGCAGGCATAACTGCGCAGGTATAACTGAACGTTAGCGGCGGCCTTTAACCAGTTCAGTAGCCTAGGTATCATAGCGTTCTTTAGGCAGGATGAAAGGGACTTTTTATACAGTGGGAGGGGGTTTCAAAAATCATCCCTGTGGATGTAAATCAAGAAAGTTTAATTTAACATGTAAATCCTATCTGTTTATGGACATAGGGTTGATGTCGAAGGAATCGGTTCGTAGTTTGAGTTACTGGTGCATTTATATGGAATGAAAGACATTATACTTACTAATGCGCATGTTGTGACATTGCACTGAAGATGTTCTATAACACAAATTCTCTTATCTATGTCAGGAATACATATGATGTCTACATACATTAGGAGCCATTAGGAACTACAAAATCACATGTCCACATTTCAAAGTATATCTATACTTATTATTCCTAAAGTACAAAAGCACCCGGTTACCCAGTCTTTTGTTACCTGAGTACATTGCAGCACTCAAACCACATTTATTGTGGAACTTTAATTTATCCTTCTACTCCTATTAAGACCAACCTATAATGAAATTATGAGACTTATACGCCATCAACAGATATGAAAATCTTACCAGCCACAACCACAATGGAGACTTAAAATCCTCAAAGGAAAGAAAAGTGAATCTGATAGTCCTCTGAAAGCGCAGCTTGAATTTGTCCTCAGGCACATAAACCAGTGCACAAATGCGGAAGGACTACTAAGAACTGATTAATTTACTTTCACTGTAGAAGTTGCACGTATCTCATATTTACTTATGCTGTACAAACAATGGCTTTAATTTTGGCTTCACCTTTAGTGCTACCAGGAGCACGTAAAGACTTCTAAATATCATACCATCATGCACAAATGCAGACCATATCTGATACACTTCCTACAAGGGAGCAATCATCGTCCACTATAAGAAAACGTTTATTGGCTAAGGTTAGCGAAAGCGGCATTGATTTCCATGCAGAAACCAGTCTGGAACTTTCAAACTTTACCTAATAATGCACTATCATTCATCATTTATAGAAGACTTTCTCAAAAGAAAGCACAACAATACAGCTAATGCAAATGGTCAAATCTTAATTTTTTTTTTTTGACGATTATTACCAATGAACAATCTTGAAATGTATTATTATTATTATTATTATTATTATTATTATTATTATTATTATTATTATTATTATTATTATTATTATTATTATTATTATCCATCCAGTTCAATGAAACTTAAGAGTGGTTGACTGCTTTCTGCATCCACGTTTGACAGTGACCTGTTTCAAGGTCACAGCCCAGTAGGTCAAAATTTTTTGGACTTTTCCTTAAAGTTCAGAAACAATTACATATGTTTCAGTTATCGGGCAGTTTAGACCGAACCAATTTTTTTGGGGTGCCATTTTTTTTAATCTAAATTCAGAAACGACGATTTTCAAAATCTTAGTCAGTTTTGATGGTGAAACAACAGCCTTAGGAGGGTGATTATTTCCAGTACCAAAGCTTCCTTCAAAACTTATCCTTCTTAACCCTCCAAAACCTTAGTATTCTTAACGTCATCTCCATTATCTACTGTTATTTTTTCGACTATCCAATTTTATTTTTCTGAAAACAACTATTGTGCCGGCTTTGTCTGCCGTCCGCACTTTTTCTGTCAGCACTTTTTCTATCCGCCCTCAGATCTTTACAACTACTGAGGCTAGAGGGCTGCAAATTGCTATGTTGATCATCCACCCTCCAGCCATCGAACATACCAAATTGCAGCCCTCTAGCCTCAGTAGTTTTGATTTCATTTAAGGTTAAAGCTAGCCATAATCGTGCTTCTGGCAACGATATAGGAGAGGCCACCACCGGGTCGTGGTTAAAATTTCATAGGCCGCGGCTCATATAGCATTATACCGAGACTACCGAAAACTATATCTATTTTCGGTGACCTTGATTATAAGATGTAGCGGTTGCACAGAAAACTCGATGGCGCCGCAGAAACTTCGGCGCATTTTTTACTTGTTTTGGTAAAGTATAATTTAACTTCAAAAGGCGATAAGAAGTAATTATTAAATTCAAATGCAGTTTCTTTTGTAACGTCCATGTTTGTTAAAACAGTTAAGGCAGAAGCAATGACTTACC
The DNA here is from genome assembly GCF_040412425.1 of Macrobrachium rosenbergii. Taxonomy (NCBI): domain Eukaryota; kingdom Metazoa; phylum Arthropoda; class Malacostraca; order Decapoda; family Palaemonidae; genus Macrobrachium; species Macrobrachium rosenbergii. Next base: position 17,611,767 of record NC_089767.1, on the reverse strand, counting down.
AGTTAGGTGAAGGTATTCAGGTAAAGATAAAGACAGAATGAAACTAGTTTCTGGATGCCACAATGCTTTAGTTACCATTTATTAAGGACAGTGTGAGAACGTTGATTCCCAAGTGTGGCATACTCAGGTTCAGCAGGGCCAATTCTTCCTCACCTTTTGTCCTATGTCGAAAATAGATCATTTTTGTTGCCAGATGATAGTTGTGGCTATATTTTGAACCACCGAAACAAGATCGCTTTATGGGTTGCTGTCTCCACCCTTGTGGTAATTTAGGCGCACTGCATATAGTTTACAGTGATATTTTACCAGAGTATTTCTAAATTGATATTTACTCGCTTTAACTTACCGAGAATAAATCAATAAGTTTTGTAATGAATGATAAATTACTTTTCATTACAGCATCTAAACAGTAAATTGGCACCACTCCCAGAAGAGACGTTTAACTCAGAAGAGGAATAACTGACCCAGGCTATTTAAAGACATTAAAAAAACTCATATTTTGGCATATGCAGCTGGAGAACAGATGCTGACATGAAATCAAGAGGTTTTAAGGTCATATACCGAAGTAACATTTCCAGGAAAAATATATTTTATGCACAAAATGAAATGCAACAATTATGTAGATAACTAAACTGTACTTATTTTGCTTCGACAAAAGAAAGGGGAAAAATAAAATAACATTGTGGAAAACGAATTAAAACCTAGTTGAGAGGATTCCGTGTTATCTGAAGACGCTTTTACGAAATCAGAGTTCTAGTACTTACTAAATCCATGATTTGCTCAGTTTGATTTAATATAATTTCTTGTGTTTTTTTATTATTATGATATCAAAGATGAATTGTAAAAACCTTGGACGATTGTAAGACGAATAGACGGATGCTGTGCAGAGTTCTGTATGCATAATTCAGCACTAATCATATTAAAGATATTATTCTTAATGGAAATTTTTTGTAAAAACACTAACTTTTAAAATCATGTAATTGTGCTGGTGAGCAGAAAAAATAAATAATCCCTAAGACGGTAAAATCACTAAAAGGACAAGGAAATTGTTGGGCGTAATATTATGTTATCAGCAACAGAGAAAGGACTAATCATGTGCAATACAACTAAGCTAGTAAAATGGTTTCAAGATATAAAACAAAATTTTGATAATAGCAACTGGAAGGCCCCCTCCCCACTCAAAAAAATAATTCTACTATTTTATTTCTAAAAAAAAAAAACACATCTGAGGGCTTTGGTTTTCAATGACAGATGCTTGTATTTCAGAGATTAAATAAAGCAGTAAAATACATTATATGACAGTAAATTTTCAAGAAAAACCTATTATGTAACTATCATAAAGAATGTAAATATTCTCTTCTATTTAAGCAAAACCGACAATGCGGACAGGGTCAACTAACAAAGATTGAATATTGTTTGCAACTTACATGTAGGCTATATCTACAGCTCCGAGCACGCCACTGGAATATCATACTTAGATCGGCAATTGTTTATCTATATTTGCTATATTTGGAAAAGTTCACTGCACGGCTCTCGGTAAAACTTATATTAATTAACCAGGCCATCCTTCTAGACACATTAATTTCACTCTCGCCTTACATCACCTCTTGTTTAAGTTACTTTACAAAACTAATTTCGAGAAGGCTTTTGGAAGCACCTTAATTGGATACCCGAGAGTGTTTCACTGAAGCGCATTTCAGCGAGCCTTTGTGGAAATTGTGAATCTGAGAGTTATCGTCAACCAGTCTGTTCAGTCCTTCATCCGCTTCAAGACTAAGAGAAAGTACAGTGTCACCAATAATATTGATTCTTCCTTTTTTGTTCTTTTAAACGTCAGAATAAAATTGGTCAGTTTTTCATGTGGTAGCCTCCTCAACATCAAACACGCGAACAGAGTTGTTATAATCAAGAGCTGTACTATAAGTTAAAGGAGTTTTTTTTTAATGTTTATTCACAATGAGCACTTCAGCAAAAGAGACAGAAAAGGCTGTTGCAAAGTAATCTTCTGTTTTCAAGCGAAAAGAAAGAGGATAGTTTCTTGGCTGCTAAGAATTATTATCAAAGAAAAAAATTACCATCATTACAGCCTCAGACCACCTGAGAAAATATTATATACTATACTTCACAAATATCCTTAAAAACTATAGTTTCTAAGCTATTTTTTCAAGTAATAAGATTGTGAGTATATATTTCACAACTGAATAACAACAATAAAAGAAGCTACTGTACTTTTGCATTTCTATTTTGTCATCGGCATGGATTGTAAGTCATTAATAGATAGCCATGTACTAAAGTGAGTTAATATCGTTTATCCCCGATTTTGTGTGACCTTATCCCTTGTGCAAGTACCTTAAAGCCTAGACACTTGCATCACGCTTGCCAGTGAGTTTACAGGAACTAAAATACTCGTAATGACCACTGTGATCTGATTAGTTACGTAGACAGCTTTGAGAATAGTAATGCTAATAAAAAAATCCATAGCATTTTAAATGATGCCAAACTCATAGATTTGCAAGGCTTCTTTATATAATTTCATAATTACCGTATTGTACATAATGTACTGAATCTCTTTAACCTCCTCCTCAGTTGTCAATGGTGTATTTAGTGGACCTAGTTCTATCATAGCTGGTGTTCCGCTGGGTAAAGTTCTGGTACCTTTGAAGTTTTTATTCTGAACTGGCGACATGATTGTTGTACTTGAAAATAAAATAGTTGCCACTATGAATTTCCATGGTATGAACAAACAAGATGCAAGTCTTCACTGACATCTGAGGGTAATTCTTTGGAAAACCAACATTACTGATTGGTTGACATCCTACCATACTTCACGCCATGATAACAATTTACATTTTATATTATTAAGTATTACCTTTGTTTCTAAGCTTTCTTTCAAACAGCAACTTATAAAGAACATGTATAATACCGTTAGAATACTAGGAACTGTTCATAAATCGTCTTAAATCTACAGTACTGGTAAGATTACTTTTTGTTGAACAGTAATAAGATATCCTTCTTAGCCATTTTCCATAAATATTTTTCTACAGGGAACATTCATTATTGTCTTGAGCTAAAGTAGTTCATGAGCTGCTTCATTCTATTTCATTTCCAGAGCGTTAGATTACAAATTTTGTAAAGATTCCACCTTTTCTCACTACGTCTTGTCCAAAGTCTTATAAGTTTACCGTAAATCAGCTTCACGCCCTCATTGTAGTGATATAGATGTTTCTCCTATTATGGTTAAGCGAGTCTTTCACATATTATCAATTGTTATACTTTTTGCAATGTTTATTGCTTATTTCGAAAATATTTATTTCTGCACTTGACGTTTATTTGCGTTATGATTTGATAATTTCAAATGCTATTGAACATACTTATCTGCTTTGGCGTTTTATATTCCTTTTCTATAGCCTATGAATTAGTAATCAAGAATGATATTCGGTGAGAAGTTTGGTGAAAAATGAACATGTTGAATTAAAACGACATTTAATTCAAACATTGGGGAACTAAGAAGTGCCGATGTTACTTTATATTCTCCTATACTATAAATGTTCAAACATATCTATGATGACCTTACTGACCGTTTTCATTTGATATTTTAAGTGACAGTTCATAAGCACTACCATTTTTAAATCTCTTTGATTCCTACCTAGCCCTACAGGATAAGACGAAACACCGTTTTTTACAAACTGCTTTTTATGCTTTTCAGTTCCTAGACACAACTCTTTTAATATATTTCCACTCGGAAAAGAAACTGTAACACAAGATCATCTCAGAATCTTGATGCTGAATTTATAATTTTGATTATCAGATAAGAACCCTGACACTATGTTCGGACCAGAAGGACAAAGAATCCAGGTAGATAACAGGAGGCATACACTATGATCATATTCGAAACCAAAAGTTAAAAAGAAAATAGCAGTAACACTTAAATTTCAAAATCTTCATACAAGTACATTAATCACTAAAGATTTTTAACCTCGGGTTGTTATCCCTAGACAACGATGCAGATAGGTATAGTAGGTGTGAAGCATAATGACATTACAACTATTAAATTAAGACAAAAAAAGCTACATCTCAACGCTGATATTACCATTACTCTTCACGTGAACATCGATGCT
>NC_089767.1:17545149-17602649 GCF_040412425.1 Macrobrachium rosenbergii | reverse complement strand
GTTAAAGTTTTATGGGCCGCTGCTCATACAGTATTAAACCGAGACCACCGGAAAGATAGATCTGTTTTCGGTGGCCTTGATTATACGATGTACAGAAAACTCGATTGCGCCGAAGAAACTTCAGCGTATTTTTTACTTGTTTATGGATCGAACTGATGAACAAACGGCAGCCTTTCGAAGTTTACTCAGCTTTTTATTCATTTCAGAAGACAGGTTTTCCTGCATGACTTGATGAATATGGGATATAATTTCCATAATTTGTTGCCTTATATCTTGGCAAAGTTTATTTGAGGTTATAAATTGAAGTTATACTTTTCGTTAACGTTTAGCAACCATCTTCCAGGCTTTAGTTTAAAACTGCAATGTGTTCAGGCAATATCTCAGAACTCGATGAAAATTTTGATTAGAATACCAAATGAAGCCATTAAATCTACAAAATAGCTGGTGTCATAAAGAAAAGGAAAATACCTTTAAGAGAAATTATGAAATGATTTTGTTATCTAATTGCAGTGGCGTGCTATACCCGAGAGAAAGAGAGAGAGAGAGAGAGAGAGAGAGAGAGAGAGAGAGAGAGAGAGAGAGAGAGAGAGAGACATTCTGTTCACCTTCTTAAGTTGAATAAAGTTAAGTCATGGTAAAAGCATACTAAAGTTCTCTTCTATAAGAGAGTTTTCTCTTAATAAAAAATGACATGTAAACCAGGTAACAACTTTTCTATCTTCCGCCAGCCCTTCGTTGGCTGAGTCGGTTGAGCTTCAGACTGTCACTCGATGGGCCGAAGTTCAATTCCCCCGGCCGGCTGATGAAGAGTTAGAGGAATTTATTTCTGGTGATAGAAATTCATTTCTCGCTATAATGTGGTTCGGATTCCACAATAAGCTGTAGGTCCCGTTGCTAAGTAACCAATTGGTTCTTAGCCACGTAAAATAAGACTTACAAGCGATTGGCTTTTGGCAGGCAGGTCGAATTCGTTTTGAAAGCCATTGCCAGTATTCCTCCGCTGTAAACCTTCTCTTTAGATATGTAGAGATGACAAGACCCAGTTGTACTGCAAAATAAGAATGAATCCATTCAATATAATACTAAAACTAATTCTAAGTCAGCAATTTGATGCGCGTCGGAAATTACGAGAAACAAACACTGGAACACTGTAAATGGTAAATTTGTCTTTCCGAAAGATTTTTTAGGAAGTAGCCAAACAGTACCTGAAGACTGTGGCGTTTCTATAAATACAGAAAATCACACATTTTACAAAGTTTATGTAACCATAGGGATAAGTCAAAACACACACCTTTAACAAATATATATATATAACAGAAATATTTACACGATTCAAGTACTCATTTCACTATTAAACAGCCAAGTTTAAGTGTGCTGTTATCATTTCAACGAACCCACCTGAAATCCCAGGACATGATTTTCTTCATGGAAGTGTGGTCACAAATGCCGGCAAATTCCCCGTCGGCAATTTCTTGCCTTGACCTCCAGCAGCTGACAAAAGTTCCGGCCTTTTTTGCGTAGATCTGACGCTTGACCTCGTCTTCCGATTCCTGGGTCAAAAACAATTCTGTTTGAAACTTGTGACTAGAAGCTGTTGTGAGATAACAATGGGGCTTAAGAAAAGTGACTTTTCATAGGTTACATTTTTTTAACTTTGTTCGAATAAAAGACAGATGACGAAAAAGGTGGAATGGAATATAGAATTTAGGCCATAGGCCAAACGCTGGTACCTGTGAGGTCACTCAGCGCTGAAATGGAAACTGAGAGCAAAAAGGTTTTAAAGGTGTAGCAGGAGAAAACCTTGCAGTTACGCTATGCAACAATTGTTAGGAAAAAGTAGAAAGTAAGATGAAAGAATTAGAGTATGAACCGAGGTAGAGTAAAAGGAATGAAAGGGGTTGCAGCTGAGGGCCGAAGAGACGATGCAAAGGTCCTTAAATAATGCCTACAGCGCACCTCAAGAGGTACACTGATGGCACTACCACCCTACGGGAATGACGAAAACGGCAGCTATGCAAGTGAGCTGGTAATTTACAACCGGGCAAAGATGAGAGAACTTGAGACTCACCTGAAGGTACTGATGCATCATCGTTCCAGCTTCGATCTTCCAGGGAAGAGCGGACTGCTTGAGAAGGTCCGCCAAGGAGTTGATGGGAATGACGACCTTCGGGACAGAGAGCATCGCCGTCAGGATCCCGCTATAACAGGACATGAAAACAAAGGAGGCTAAGAGCCACGTAATGACGATGACCTTTCCACCGTCGAATTTGGGCAGCCAGGTAGACCCTGCAAAGGACACAATAGACTGTCTCTTCGTGTGTCTCTAAATACAAATTTACAGGACTGAATTGAGATTTGCAGCTGTTAATGCTTTCAGAATTTAGAAACCTTAGTTAGAAAAGTAAACAGAGAATCTGCATTGTTTGTTTTGTCAGCCTTATTCCGTATGACTATGTACGTTCGTGAGTCGCTTCCCTCAAAGATTTTATTATTCTTTTCATGATGTAAAGACAGGGAGACGTGAGAGCAACAAATATAAAAGGATCATGTCCTCTTCATTATCTTTTACCTTAATTGAATTCATACCTATATACAGAGGAGACCTTTCACTATCAAATGTTGTTTACAAGATACTGAGATTATATATATATATATATATATATATATATATATATATATATATATATATATATATATATATATATATATATATATATATATATATATATATATATATATATGGCAAAATATCCAATTCAATACTGTGATATCACAACACTCTTTCTATATGAAAAGCACTTAAGTCACGTGTGTTAACAGAAATGATAAATATTCGTGTTTTGAGTGAACAAACTATAATGGTATACGAGTGTGGATTCGTGTACAACTCAGTGTCAAAGTTACCAAGTCATAAAAACCCATTATCTCACCCTTCTGTGACAACGACTGAATTGCAAACTTGGATGCTTTCGATACGATGTCGTTTTCGCGCTCTTCAAAGCACCTTGACTCCGCCCAGACCAAGAAGGACATAGCCACGGCAACGCTAAAGATACTGAGAAGGATCAGAGACCATACCTGTAAGGTCATAAGAGGTCATCCCTCAGACAGAGTCTTTGTTGGATGACAGTTTTATGCAAAATGATCAGTATGGGTGCAACACCTCAAATTTTCCTCAGTTAATGTTAGAAAAGATACTTCATCTTAAGTTTAGAGAACTCTTTGCTAAAACTGAGACTGTAAAACATAGAAATGATATTGAATAAAGAGAACCTATTTAAATCGTGGTCAGATAATATAGGTTATTTCCCTGACTTACCAAAGGAGTAAAAGGCTTAACGAATCCGCTGATGTCGTTGGAAAGCTTTGGTCTGATCATGAATATGGCGTAGTAATCGCCATATACTGGAACTGTGAAGTCGCAGACGGCCTCCCTCTCGTCTGTTGCGAAGAACGGACCCAGGGCGAATTCCACCTCCTGCAGGAGAAAGCGCTTTCAGATTTTCTCAATACGGCTTTCTCAGTCGAGTGCTTCTTTAGTGTTTTTCATTCTTCGTTGTTAAAGGTCTTCACTTTGTCAGAGAAGATATCGTAGTCTGAAGAGGTATCGAAGTAACCGTATGCGGTATCGTAGTCCAAATCGTATGCGGTATCGTAATCCAAACCGTATGTGATGTCGTAATCCAAATCGCATGCGGTATCGTAATCCAAATCGTATTCGGTATCGTAACCCAAATCGTATGTGGTATCGTAACCCAAATCGCATGCGGCATCGTAATTCAAATCGTATGTGGTATCGTAATCAAAATCGTATGCGGTATCGTAATCCAAATAGTATTCGGTATCGTAATCCAAACCGTATTCTGTATCGTAATCCAAATTGTATTCGGTATCGTAATCCAAACGGCATGCGGTATCGTAATCCAAATCGGATGTGGTATCGTAATCCAAAACCGTATGCGGTATCGTAATTCATTCTTAAAATAGATGATAAGGAAAGTGAAACTGCATGATGTACAGCAAATGACTAGACCTTAGTTACTGACGTTAATTTATGAATTAATGCTTTTTTAATAATATTGTGCAAAAGGCATTTTCCTAAAGAAAACATAATTACGGCAGTGTTTGTAATGTCGCTCAAGGCCTTCCTTACGGATCTCTTGTCTTAGTACGTAGAACACACAATAAAGGTTAATAGCAGTGAATGATTTATGTGCAATTAACATCTAGGGGTTAAAAATAAAAAAGACACCGCAAGTGGTGCACCTGTCAAATAAATAGCTCCACCATTTTGTCAGAAAATTTCTACCATTTGAAAGCGACATTTCAATTTTGCTTTTCATATCTTACTGAAAAAGTCCAAATTGCAATAACGTCTTTTTTCAGTCTTAAAACAGACTAGCACCTAAGCACTTATTGTATATAAAATTAATTACCCTTCCGATCTGCCACTTTTTCTGAAAACTTTCATATAATTTATCTTGGACATTCAGAGTATTGTTTATCACTTTTCTGAATCCAATTAAAAATTACATCTTGCCTAGTTATAAAATTCAGAACAAACGGGTCTGCATGTTTTCTTCAAGAATTACTAGGTAAAGCTGAATGTTTCATGCTGTACCGTTAATTAAAAAAAAAGAAGAATAATAATTTGTAATCAGTAATGAATTTCCAAATGAAGATTAAGACAAGAAACTTTTTTATGGGACGCGTCCATTGCATATTCTCTGTTTTTTTTTTTTCTTTTGACAAGAATTATGATCTCTTCTATAACAAAAACTATTTCACTTTCGTTGTTCCACAATACTAGAATTATTAAACGGAGAACATTGGTCATGTATGCTCTTAAACTTTAATAAAAGACAATTCATCCCGAGGGGATGAATATTTTGATTTCGTTTGTCCTTAAAACTAGGAATCCATTTGCATTTCTTTTCTGTCACCCATATGCGAAAGACAATGTCTTCTCTTTATAATATTCAAAATGAAAAATAATTTCTCACTTCTCTTTCCAGCATTCCAACCATGCCTATGAACGAACCATTTGGAAGGCGGGCGCTCCACAAAGCACCTTCTGGCCTCAGGATTTCGTAGCTTGAGAGAAGCGTGTGGGAGAACACAAACATCATTAATAAAAAAAAAACAATGAAGTAATGAACAAAGCAATAAATTAATAAATAGGTAAGTAAATAAATAAATTCGTATACCATGATTTTATTCATATAACTGAATACATTCAGTACTTATATTTTAGTGACGTCGACCTTATGGAATAATTGTGATTAATTTGGCAGAACTGAGATAATGTGCATCTGAAAAAAAAACTCACCTGAAGCCCATCATGGCAGAAAAAATATCTAGGAACTGCCCCATAGGACCTCCGATGCTGAAGGTGTTATTGTCCTTAAAAATGAGGTTGGTGTATGGAACCCACTGAAACAGATCAATGCAAAGCAGGTCAAAATACTATTAACTGGACATTTAATAAGGTATGGACAGGATGGTAACGTATTCAACAAAAAAAATGTAATTTAATTTTCTGAGGAGCAAGTATGGAACAGGAGTATAAAGCTCTTGAAAATAATTGGTAGTTAGACGAGTAATGGGCCTTAATTTCTCTGGTAATAACAATTTTGAGGAATAGTAGAAGGAGAAGCAACCGGGAGAATTAATTATTCTCACTCAAGTGTACTGACGTGATAAACAAAAGAGCTATGAATACATGGCAATAGTAACCTGTTTAAATGGCTAAGCAAATAAGATTATTATACAGCAAATATAACCATTCACAGATAAAATGCTTATTATAGACAGCGGAGTGTTTTTTAGTCGTACAGATATTTTTCTTGTACTAATACTTCAGTACTTCACAAGATTTCATTATAAAAAAGAGCACTTAAGTCAGTGAATTTCCATCTAGATTATTTTAGCTTTTAGCACTTGTTTAATAGAAATATCATATGACTGCTTATCAATACTGAAAGCTTTGCTTGCATTTATGGCCAAGAAAAATATCACGTCAAAATTCTGGTATGATATATGTAGGTTTTAAAAAATAAATTGAAATTTTGCGATGTGGTTTTCTAACTAGAAGACCTAAAAAATCAAAAGGCAAGAAAATGAGTTTTAAATTTAATAAAGGATGTTCTAACCTCATTAACACTTTCGATTCCAGCTTTTTAATTGATTTGTCATTATTATTTTTAGATTGCAAGATAGTTACTCTCTTTTATATGTCAGTAATTCTAGTTGAAATTATTTAATGGATGGGGGCAATTTATCTTATATTTTACCAAATGAAATTCTATTCAAATCTTATTTTTTTTATTTTATACCTGTCAAAGAATGCCTTCTCAACTTTTCGTATTGATAGATATCGTAGTGAGTGCTTATCCTTATGTGCTGAGAAATGACGTACATAATCTGTCATGAGTGGGATTATCTTTATAAAAAAAATAGTTTTAGAGGAAAAACTCACCTCCTCAGCTGCAATCTTCAAATGAGGTTTCTGGTGAGCCATGTCAATTAGGGGCTAATTTGGGCAAACACGTTTAATTTTGGCACCGTCGGAGAAGATTGATTAAATCTGCAATTTGTTAATAAGGGTAATCATTGTTATGTTTTTCATCCTAACAGAAAGCTTATAAATCTCTCTCTCTCTCTCTCTCTCTCTCTCTCTCTCTCTCTCTCTCTCTCTCTCTCTCTCTCTCTACTTTTTTATTCATATGAAAAAGATTAAATTCATATGAAAAACAATGCATTCATAGAGTGATGGGGTTTTATTTAATCTTTACACTTATTTTTTTTTCACCCCTAAAAAGTGCATAGTTTAACAAACAAAAATCTTACTGGGTAATGTATAAGGAGTCGTATATGGAAAAACTCATAAAAATACAGAAATCTATAAGAATCAGAAAGCCTCTAATATCATCTCAAAAGGAAAGTTTATTACTGAGACTCATAAATTCTTCCCGCTAAATGGTGAACCACCCAAGCCTATCGATAGGCCGGACTGTACCTTTTCCTCCCTAAATGTGATGTTACACAGATCCAGTTTCCTAAAATCTCGACGCTCACCACTAGGCACGAACTCCTGTACCTGGGAGTAGATTTGTGAGCGTGGTCCAAAATTCGGTTTGCATTAGAAATTCTCTCGTTTCGTTGTAGCTTTCCAAACTAAGAAAAAAAAAATTATCAGATCTAAACTGCATGACCTGTTCTTAACTATTCAGTTGTGATGGAAATTGTCTCGAGATTCCATACCCTCATGGAAGCGGCGGACATATTTAAGCCTATTATTACTCCTTGAAGGGAGACCGTATGCCATGTCCAATAGGTGAGGGGGTAATGCAGGTGCGAGCCGTGCTGTGGGAAAGCACAAAAATACTGCGTTGCAATCTTGGGTTGAGAACCGGGTACTGCAGAAGCTACCGGGTGCTCTAGGTCTAAGGTCGAGGTCCACCCAAAAGGTTACTGTTTCTTCAAAGACACGGTCAGTGGATGACCAAATACAATATATTCAAGCCGTTGTAGAACTTCATTATGCCCCTGTGAAGAGCTCCAATATAATCTTCAAGAAAAAATATTGTTAAGGACACCAGCAATCACTAAACCTTTAACCTGCATCAATCCTACCTCTCACCTCTGCTGCCAGCAGTCACAACCACTGAACGAGTCTCGCCCACCAACAAATGCCTGAAACACTCAAGCACAAACACCACAAGTTGTCTGTCTCCTACCGTATCCTCTCTGCTTTCTGTATGTTTATGTAGATTAAAAGCAGTATTTTTCTAAGAAAACATGCCATTCTTACTATCATGGCAATTGCTGTAAATTTCTTGTTACTTGATTAAAGATAAATCTATTTTATTCATTTCGTTAGTATTACATAAAAAAATCAACAGCAGATTAAGGGTTAGAATGTGATAAGGCAATAACCCAGTGGTTATTTCATATTTGGTTGCTCTGGTGTTGTGAAATCTTGATTCTGTTTGACAAATACAGCACCCTGTCTATTTTCTGCTAAATGTAAACACAGCAAGTCCCCTTATCCTTGTCCGAACCAGACTTTATAGGACTTTAATATCTGGTTCCATGGTGTTGGTATGTTAAGCCAACAATCAAATACGAAACATTTTCCGGCATGGAGGGCCTTGACTGTGACTACCAAATGCTTTTTGATATGCTATTTATGCTGTAGATATAATAATGACAAATTAATTTAAAGAGTCTCCCACATTCGAATATAATGGAAAACGTGTTTCTCATCAGACGTTGGGAGTTTTATCTTCATCAAAAGTAACAAACTTGGATTACACTTCTTAATGGTTTGACAGGTGGATTACCTCAAAATGCATATTATCTTGTAAACATGATTGCTTATTCTATTGACTTTTTCCATACGTTCATATTGAAAAATTATATCCAAACATTTTGTAATCATGGCCCTAATTCTAATCCCCAAAAAACCTGCGACCAACTGCAACGTTTTACAACTAAAATATCAAGGAACGATTTGAGAAACTCACACATGATTCCTGGATGAGAACGTTTTGAGATGGTTTAGTCAAGTAGAAAGAAAGGAAGACGAGATGTTGGTGAAAGGAGTACATATTTTGGAAATGTCAGACGGGGGGAGGAAAAGAGGAAAGCGTAGGAGGGGATGGATAGATGACAAGAAAGACACACTGACAAGGAGGGGCCAAAATATTTGGAAAATCAGATAAGGCATGCATTCATGCATTGTAGAGTTGATATTGTAGTTTGTGTATTGGGGTCTGATACATTGCCACTGAGACCCTTCTGTAGATGTATGAAGCAGGTAACATTGTGGAATTTCCAGCACAGAGGTACATCGATGACAGCAATCATAGCATAAATGTGGCAGAGATAATTAAGAAGATTTCTCTATGGCCACCCCTGGTTGGGGAGAAGATATATATATATATATATATATATATATATATATATATATATATATATATATATATATATATATATATATATATATATATATATATATATATATATATATATATATATATATATATATATATATATATATATATATATATATATGTACATATATATATATATATGTATATATAATATTGACATTTATTTCCCATACAGGGTAAGTGAATCTTTACAATAAATCAATATTGCTAAGGAAAAAAGCTGGCAATTTTTATATTTTCATTGCGTCCTAGTTCAAAACTCATTTAAGAGAAGAACTGAGGCTTAACTGTAATTTTTTTTAATTTTACCGACTTTATTAAGTTCTGACTGTTTATCCTCAGTGAAATACAAGATTATGTTACCAAAGTAAAAAAAAAAAAAGCAGGGTTTACTGCCCTTTATTTATCTCTTAGATCCTCTTGAAAATTCTTTAACGTCATCCCAATGCCGTTGTAAGTTAGTGTGGTGGTGGTCAAAATGTTTTTTTGCATTTACTTTACATAAACAGGTTCGTAATGTGTATTATAAATATGAGACTTCAACTTATTGGTAAGGAAAATAAACGTTATGTGAAACTTTTCTCTTTTATTTTCGAGTCGCGTAGCCTACTCGTCTGACATTCCAAATATATACAAATGTTCAAAAGTTACAGATACAATTTGGAGTAAGGTTAAGAGCTGGTATATATTAAAGTAATTATGTCTTGTATATCTGTCTAACATACCTTAATTAGCAGAGCAACAACTATACCTTATTTATGCCTACGATACCTTAACTTTCTCTCTCCTGCTTAGCGTGATACTGTAGTTTTAAACGCATTTTACGACAATAATTTTATGATGTGATATTGTATTAGAAAATTTACACAGTCATTATGATTACACCATCCAAAACATTTATAGGAGAACGTTTGTCTTTATGCCTAACCCACAGCTTTTGTTAAAAAAAAAAAAAAAAAAAAAAAAAAGGTCAGAACTGTTCAATGAGTCAGCTCTAAATCTACATTTTAATTCAAATTCAAGGGATGTCTTACATACCCAGTCGCCTATATGTACACGATGCTTTTCCTCGTTCAACTTGGCAATATATCTCGCACGAGAATTTGCACATAAACTTGAACATTGAATAGTTGTTTATGAAATTAGCTTTATGAAATTAGGAGACGAAACACCTCATGAAATTCATTCAACTCTACGAAGTCGTGAGGTCTGTGGATGTATTGCAGATAACCTTAGAAGCACAAAGCACTGCACAGTAGCTCATTAGATGCTGGTGTTAATGAAATTATTCATCAGGGTATCAGTAACGGAAAATGTATGGTTATACAGCAATTAGGAATATATATCAGTACTGTCAAGATTTGAAAAAACTCTCAAACTCAAAACAGTAGGACTGGTGTCGACTTTGTCAACCAACGTCGATTTCGTTCGAATAAGTTGATGACTTCTGAAGGAAATAAATTCGGTAGTTATACATTCCACTCTCTCTCTCTCTCTCTCTCTCTCTCTCTCTCTCTCTCTCTCTCTCTCTCTCTCTCTCTCTCAAATGATACCTATCTTTCTCCATTTCGATCTTCCTCTGTAGAAGACGTTTTTTTAAAGATATACACCCTCATCTCCTTTTCAACTCTTATTTCTCTGTTGCTCATTTAAATCCCTGAACATACTCACTGGATATTATATATTATCCCTCTGTTTTTCTGTAGATTAGATTCATACTTTCAAAATATTATATGTCTTTCGTTGTAATTAGTATTAATTGATATGCTGTGCTTTTTGCATTCTGTTCCTTGTCCAGTGGGCACACATTTCTCACATGGTATGTCCTGCTTTCGATTTTCATAAAAGATGGCATTCAGTGAATAATGTAAGAGATAGTATGGCATGGCATGAACCAGTCCTTCTACACAGACATAAAAAGTACTTTGCCAAGAGTTCCTTTTGTTTACTTTTGTCCAAATTACCGGTTACACACATAGCCGCTATTGTGGAGATCACACTGTGACTTGCCAAAAATAATTCAAACTTAGTTTCAGCCTTCGCTGTTCAATCAAAGTGTCATCTTTTTCCTTTTGTTTTCCTTAATTGGCAGGTTCCATTACTAATGTCACTGGTACTTCTGGATACTTCGAAAAGAAGTTTTCTCAGTACTGACTGCAGAGAGCAACACTTACGGAAAAATTTAACTCTACATGAAAATGAATTCTTATATATTTCGAACTATAAAATAACAGAACACTATTACTGTTATGCTAAGGCAACATTTATTTCAAAACATTTCCAAAGAAACTCAGACCGTACGTCGTACATCCCTTTTAAAGTATTTCATATTAGATTTCTATTTGTATTGAAAACTCAAAAAAAAAAAAAGCTATAAAAGCATAAATTCTTCAAAGTTGAAAATGGGTTTGAATTTTTCTTATTTTCTAGTCCTACAGTGTCACAATAACCATGCAGAAAAGGAACTGTCTCCCTTTAAGCCAATAACTTTTCCAAGATGACTAACCATACATTCAATTAGTCTTACAGAGACATCAGCTCGTCCCTTGACATCTTTCCAAAGACTCAAAGCCCTCTCAAAAGCCGCCTTGTCGTCTGGAGGCTGGTGGATAATCCAGTCTTGGCAAATAAGATTCCAGATATGAGACATGGGGTGACAGCCAGCATCCTTTCCAGCCCACTGACAAATCTGGATTCCTGGATGACTATTGAGCCAGGTCATTACTTCAGGAGTTTTCAGCAAGTTTTTACTGTTGTGTACGAGTGTGATGTTCGTTTTTTCTTCTGATCCTAACGCTGCGATTGAGGGAAGGATGCTGTCATTCAAAAGATGGACATAGTCTTCTGGGACTGTTTGTCGCGAGAAGCAGACGACATCTCCTAGACCATGTACCCACATCCATCCCAGCACAGATGTAGAGGACATAATTTGCTGAGATTTGTTCTGGGCGTCAGATGAAACTTTTTCCTTAACAAATTTTACTTCGCTGCAGAATATAACATTTTTCAGAGCTCCACAACCCTTCTGCATGTGATGATTGGTTAAGAATGTGTGTCTTACTTTGTCCATGAAACAGAGGTCTTTTCGCAGTATACCACTGGTGTGACACCAAAGAGGAGGAGAATTTTTATCAGAACGAGGGTTCGTCGATGCTAACTTTGCTACCGTAGCATTCTTAGCCTCCCTGGACACTCTTCGTCCTGTCTTGCGTTTGTCATGGACATTGCCCTCCTCTTGCCATCGATGAATCCACCTGTAAACGGTTGTCACGCTGATGCCAACTTCTCTCGCTATTGACCGAGCAGACTTTCCACTGAGCCAAAGTTTGACCAAATGGATTCGCAGGCCAATGTCCAGGGGCTTCCATGTTTGGGAGTATTCCATTCGGCATACAAAGGACCTGAATGATAACAGATATTTATTCTACTTGAACCTTTCATGCCATGCTTATTGCAGTACAGAATCAGATATATTTAAAGAATGCCGCTTTTGTTTTTAGATTGGCCGTCACTTTATTTCAGCAATATAGTTGTAATCTTCCAGAAAAATAAAAATGATTATTATCTTGAGTTCTGATACAACAGCCGTCTTTCACGACACCATCGAATATACCACAACCACTCTGCATTGTTACATAAAAACAGGAAAATAAAATATGCCTGTTTTTCAGTATACTGTATATAATACTCGCCACATAAACTTAACACAATCGTGAAAATGACTTTCATAATAATAGATAATCATAAAAATTATAGAAATTAACCATGTGTATCATCCAGCCTTTTATAAGTTATGTAGATAGCTTAGGCTAATTGGCAAAAAAATTTCAACACAGTAGCAAATAATTGCTTACAAGAATTTTAGAAGGGATAGAGAATAGAGAGTTATACAAATTTCGGGATTACGTTTACCCCTGAATGGATAAGTGACTTGGTCCTGTAAAGTAAATTTAGAAAGAATGCACAAAGTAAAGCTAGTTTGTGAAAGTGTGTAAACACCTATCTGAAAAGGCAGGAAACTTGTAAGTGAAAATGATTATTAGGAAAATGAAAAGTTGTAAAGGCTATCTACTAAGAGGAAGAGGGCTATTAAATTTGGGGAATAATGAAAATGGATGAAGTAACTGAGAATAAGGAGAGGAATTGGAAAGCTAAATGAAATGAACGAATGGTCTCATTGAAAAGAAATGAAAACAAAAAATCCAAAACCGGCGAAAATGAGAGCGATGGAAGTAAAAGAGCGGTCTGAAGATAAAAGGTGAATAAATATTTTTATTCTGCCAGTGAAATAATGTAATAAATTCGATATGTCCATAGAATCTAACTGAAGTAAATGCAGTTCATTTATATACGTATCGAAAGAAATATAGTCATAGTTATGTAGAATATCTTATAAAATACAATTATGATTCTAAAAAATACCCGTCTTAAAAAATGCCTGTGTTGGTTAGTTTTCATCATCATTTATTTAATTATTTAAAGTTAATTCATATGTTCCATGTGCCTCTAAAGTTTTAGACGGTGGTCAGGTGAAATGGAAATAAGAACTTTCTGTACGGTAATCGGAATGAAAGGAGATATTATGGCAAAGAGAACGCATATTCATACCGACTGACATGTGTATGGCAGAGTCGATATCAACTTATATCTCTCTTGATAGCTTGGTGGTCGAAGACACTGTCTGTAGCTGTTTTATTACCCTAAAGTGGGTAGTAAACGATATTTGTAGCTTAATACACACACACACACACACACGCACACACACGCACGCACGCGCACACACACACACACACACACACACACACATATATATATATATATATATATATATATATATATATATATATATATATATATATATATATATATATATATATATATATATATATATATATATATATATATATATATATATATATATATATATATATCCCCCCAAAATATATATAGATTTGCTTGTGAGTGTCCTGCATGATTTTCCCCAAAATTAGCATTTTCCCGTAACAAGGGATATACAACAATATATATATATATATATATATATATATATATATATATATATATATATATATATATATATATATATATATATAGAGCCTCGATGGCTCAGTCGGTTACAGCAGCAGCTTCGGACTTAGTAGAGGTCTGTGGCGCGGGTTCAAATCGCAGCCGACTGATCAGAGAGGCAGACACTTTGCTATCCGTGTAGACATCCCGGGATTATATATGTAATCAACGGATAGGTTTGTTTAAAAAAGCAAATGGGTGTTACAGACTAAATACACACACAAAACAAAGCCACTACAACACCTTCTAAAACATAATAAACATCTCACACATCTCGAACTCTCGCCATACCCGCGCAACAACTCTCGCTGCTGGGAAGAAAGGGCGTTGGGTCGGGTATGATACATGAAACATACGCTACCGGGGTCTAAGCGATGTCAGGCAGGGCAGCCGATCGAGACTACGGTCTACACCAAAGCCAAATCAAAAGTCCTTCAAAAGAAGGCATCGTGCTTACCCCATACAAAAATGGGAAAAAGCACGTTAAAAGTAGAAGAAGAAGAAGAAGAATATATATATATATATATATATATATATATATATATATATATATATATATATATATATATATATATATATATATATATCACCTGAAGCTACGTGCTGCCTATGACTGCTGAATCAGGAATGACCCGACTTTATAAAGAAAAAGTCCTGAACGGTTCCCCATTATTTTGTGGAGACATCTTCAAGTAGACTGATACCTAGTGGCAGATATTGACATTATATATTCTTAGATGACACTCTATACATACGATTGAATGGATATCAGTACCCGAGAGAAAGAGGAGCCTAACAAAAGTAATTAATTATATTTTGGTCAACCTGTCTGATAAACCCATTGATCGAAATACTTATGACTTCAGTTACCGCTTAAATTTCACATTATCTTATAGTGCAGTGAACAGTGTGGAGATTATTAAATAATATGAAATCTGGACAAGTATATTGTCATTTTTAGTGGACTGTCAATATGTCAAAGGAGTTGTTTACGCAAATATGAAAATAATAGATACTCCAAAAGATTCGTGGTATTCATAAAGGAATTTGAAGGTAATAAAAATATGCAAGTGATGAAAGCTGTTAGGTCTGATTAACCAGAATATTTACAAATAAGTAAATACGTAAAAACAATTAACATTCTTATGAGAAGGGAAAATACTCATTCAATTCAGTAAGTTCCACAGACGATGTGAAAAGTATTGTCTATAAAAAAAATCTTGAATAATCACTAAAGAGACATGAACACTTGACAAAAGGCTTTTGTGTAACCTTTCAAACTTCATTGCATTTATTTGGACAAATAAAAACGCAATAAACAAATTTTCCAAGTAGGCCATTTACACGTATTAGCTCTGCTGGCTCTGCTTCACGATTTTGGAAAAATACCCTGTTGTTATACTTAACCCTTTAATTATGCAATTTCTAATGCTAATATAAAGAAGAATGTAGGCTCAGTAAATCAAATAAATGATGTATATATCTGCAGTGAATTTAAGTTTGTGAGTTTCAACGTAATGTCATTTTTCACCAAAGTATCCACTGATTGGCTAGAGTTTCTATCCGGTTCCTTAAAGAGAAAACAGCTGGGTATACGTTTTTCTGAGGTCGCCTGAACAGCATTAATTAAAATAATGTGATTTTAATGCAACGGAAATATTACTCATGCAATTTGGTCCAGTTTTATGCAACCTTTACATGAAAGTTTCAGAAAGTACAATATTAAGTAAAATTATTCTGCGCAATGAAATATGTTTTAGGTCTGCGGACGAAATATTTATTTAGCCCGGGAATGCAAGCATTAATACTTTCTTTGGTAAATAAAATTTATTTGTGTTATCCATGAAATTCACCATGAAAATGGAAAATGACAGAGACATGCCTTTTTTTGGATTGCCTAGTATATAGAGATAATAATGGATTTAGATTTAGTGAATACAGAAAAGTCTGCATATTTTTTTCTGGTTGCAATAATAAGGCCCTGAATATGTTGATGATAATACAGATGTAATTAGGCATACAGGCGAGAAATAAAAACAAATATCCTGCTACTGTATAAGAAAATTAATCAAGTACTAAGATAAAAACTTTTTATGAGAATAGTAATAGAGAAACATGTACAACATAAACCTGCTTGTACTTCCATACAGTAATAATTTTCAATATATCAACCATTTATTTAAAACTTTATCGTTGATGTGACACTTAAGAAAAGAAATGCAATGAAAAAGTATTTATAAATGATCTAACAATATCCAAGGATGTGTTATGAAATCCGATATAAGTCATTCGGGTTTTGTTTACATTTAAAAAAAAAAATAAGAAAAAGTAATTTTCTCTGGAATAAGACGTTTTTCTTATTTTTTACTGCCTCTCTTTCATCAAAAGAAAATCTTACATATTATTCAATTTTTCATTTTTACTTTTCTTACCAAACTGTTAGCCAGAGGAATTTTTTCTTCATTCTTACTTAGACATTTACTGACGCAAACTAAAGTTTTACCAAGTTGTGTTAAAGCGCAAACTTAGAAACAGATTCCACAGCATCCGTAACTGAACTGACGACGCCTAAGGGAATCTCGTAATTAAGTTTCTGTTACTCCCAACTCCGGCATTTATACACATTTCTTCATTATCGACCTCACTTCTTACAAGTCTCCTTTGAAGATTTATGGAATTATGTCAACAATCTTTTCTTCATTACTCCAGTATTAATCAGGGAGAGAATGTATATGGTAGGGACAATAGTTTTACTAGACTTTTCAATGAGAGCAAGCCATGCTAGAAGATATTGCTTACTAATCACTTACATATATATATGTATATATAGTATATATATAAATATATAAATATATATATATATATATATATATATATATATATATATATAATATATGTATGTATGTACATATATGTGTGTGTGTGTTTATATATATATATATATATATATATATATATATATATATATATATATATATATATATATATATATATATATATATATATATATATACGTGAACAGGGTGTGGGCAGCATTACAGCTTGCATTGAGGAGTTTTGTTTCATGTTCATGTATGCATACCTTTTCATTTTCTATGCTGTTCTTCTTACCAGAATATTACAAAATTGCGGCGCATCAGAAAGACCGGAACTTTTACAAACATCTTTTCTAAGAATTTTCTTTTTAAACATTAGTAAGGAGTCAGTATGGATTATATTCCACCAGTTATAACTGCCTCATTTCCAACATTTTCCAAAGACTAAAAAGGACAGCAAAGCGATGATGTATTTTGGAATTAACATAGAAAAATACACTAGAAATTTTCATGCTTGTATAAAAAAAGTTAATCCAAATAACAGACAGAGGACGGTACCTTCTAATCTTCAACAGAGGATGCCAAGCACAAGCAAGCAGACTCTCGTTCACCAGTCTCCCAGGAGGCAATGCAGACTCAGACCTGTTGCTGCGACTTATAACAGGTCGTAAGCCCCCCTCGTAAGTGACTCGCGCGTCATTAATTCCCTGGAAAGGTGAAGAAGATCACCTGAAAATACCGATAATTTTTTCGCGACGAGTGATGTTGAAGAGACGGCTTTTCATTATTCAGATGTTTCAATTGTACAGCATCGGTAGCAGCCACCAGTCGATTCTTTGTTAAAACCTAGACTATTTGGGAGATGTCAAACGCTCGCACAAGTGCAATCACTCCCCCATATATATATATATATATATATATATATATATATATATATATATATATATATATATATATATATATATATTTATATATATATACATATTACTATATATATATAGTATATATATATATATATATATATATATATATATATATATATATATATGTGTATAAGATATTCGCTATTAATTTAGGAACTCTCATAAAGATATGTACTTGAGGGGCACTGAATAAAATTCGGGAGGCCAAATTTAATTAATATTTTGTTTTTATTTACTAATTTTCAAAATATTTTTATTCTCTGTTACAGAACACTAATAACAAAAAAATTATTATTTATGTATCTTCCCAGAACACATGCGCAACTAAATATCGTTGCCTTTGGCAAGTAAAATGCCGGCAAAATATTGTAATTCATTCTGAGATTCGAGGCTTGCGTCACTAGAGCTCTCTCTCTCTCTCTCTCTCTCTCTCTCTCTCTCTCTCTCTCTCTCTCTCTCTCTCTATCCCCGTATATATATATATATATATATATATATATATATATATATATATATATATATATATATATATATATATATATATATATATATATATATATATATATATGTCTATTACATTCGAAGCTTGCATCACTAGAAATGTATATATATATATATATATATATATATATATATATATATATATATATATATATATATATATATATATATATATAGCTGAGAGGGTAGGTGGCTACTATCAACCGAGGCAAACAGGACCAAGGGCAGAGAAGACGTCCATAATAACGGCATAACTTTATTGGTGCTTACGTTTCAAGACATCTGTCTCATTATCAAAACTGGAATAAGTAAAATATAAATATAAAATCAGACTCGTACTTAAAATTACAATCAAAATATTAAAAAGTTATACAAAAGAAAGACAAAATTAAGAAGACCGTTACCGTTTGTTTGGAGTATAAAAGTAAGTGACATAAACAAAGAATTCCAGGCCGGGGTAAACTCACGTCAGGTACAGAGTTGTTGAGGTAGTTTGGTTGTTCAATCTTGGTACTAGTAGTTTAATAAAAAGAGATTCAAAGATAGGAAGCGAAGAACTGGGGACTTTGGAAAGTATTTTAAAATTTCTATAATCAATTTCTGTTTTACATCTTTTGGCGTGTTCTCGAATATTTGAAAACTCTGGATTAGATAATTTGACTCCAGTTCTATAACTGACCCCCCTATGACAATCAATTCGCACTTTCAGTAGGCGACGTGAGGCGCCACGTATTTCCCCTGACTACATCGGGGGCAAGCAAATAAATAGACGATGCTTGATGTCATAAGAGGGCTAATTTTTGTCTTTGTACTGGAATAATGATTTGATATTAAGAGGATTGACCGGAATCAATTTACAATTAATGGCAGGTGCATACTGTTGAATTAGGTTATTCAAAGTGTTGTAAAAGACTTATCGTGGATCATAGGAGACTGGCGAAAAATGTCATCTTAGGAACTGTAGGTATTTGTAATTTAGGTATATATTTTATCATTCAGAAATTTATTTAAATAGGTATAAAAAAAGTCTGGAAGGGTAACAATTGTCTCGAAAGTATTTGTATAAAAAAGTTATTTCATTATTAAAACCAAACCAGCTGGAAGTTATATTAAAAGCTCTGTGGAAGACGGTAACCAAGGAGTTTAATTTAAAATTAAAACAGCAATGGCTATAAAAATTCAAACCTAGACCGGAGAAAGTCTTTTCCTAAATACTGATGAATTAAAACAATCGTTTTCTCGAGTAACTAAAACATCCAGAAAGGGTAATTTATTATCATTTTCATGCTCAATCGTGAACCTAATATTTGGATGTGCTGTGTTAGCATACTGGAGAAACATTTCAGCCCTTTCTTTGTCTCTAAAAAGTACAAAAGTGTCATCTACATATCTACAATAGAAAAGGGGAGGAGGCCAGAGGGCAATTGTCCAGCAATTGCTCCTCTAGTGAACACATAAAAATATTGGCAAATGTCGGGCCAGTGGAGACCCCATCGCCATTCCTTCTACTTGACAGTATGAAACTCCATTAAAAATGAAGGCAGTGTCCACTGCCAGTTGTAAAAGTTTCTTAAAATTATCTCGGTTAAAACCCTTAAACATAGTGTTAGTTTCAATATAAATTTTGTTAAGAATTATCTCAATTGTCTCTTCCACAGGGATTGTTTTAATTCATCAGTATTTAGGAAAAAGACTTTCTCCGGTCTAGGTTTGAATTTTTATAGCCATTGCTGTTTTAATTTTAAATTAAACTCCTTGGTTACCGTCTTCCACAGAGCTTTTAATATAACTTCCAGCTGGTTTGGTTTTAATAATGAAATAACTTTTTTATACAAATACTTTCGAGACAATTGTTACCCTTCAGACTTTTTATACCTATTTAAATAAATTTCTGAATGATAAATATATACCTAAATTACAAATACCTACAGTTCCTAAGATGACATTTTTCGCCAGTCTCCCTATGATCCACGATAAGTCTTTTTACAACACTTTGAATAACCTAATTCAACAGTATGCACCTGCCATTAATTGTAAATTGATTCCGGTCAATCCTCTTAATATCAAATCATTATTCCAGTACAAAGACAAAATTAGCCCTCTTATGACATCAAGCATCGTCTATTTATTTGCTTGCCCCCGATGTAGTCAGGGAAATACGTGGGCGCCTCACGTCGCCTACTGAAAGTGCGAATTGATTGTCATAGGGGGGTCAGTTATAGAACTGGAGTCAAATTATCTAATCCAGAGTTTTCAAATATTCGAGAACACGCCAAAAGATGTAAAACAGAAATTGATTATAGAAATTTTAAAATACTTTCCAAAGTCCCCAGTTCTTCGCTTCCTATCTTTGAATCTCTTTTTATTAAACTACTAGTACCAAGATTGAACAACCAAACTACCTCAACAACTCTGTACCTGACGTGAGTTTACCCCGGCCTGGAATTCTTTGTTTATGTCACTCTACTTTTATACTCCGTACAAACGGTAACGGTCTTCTTAATTTTGTCTTTCTTTTGTATAACTTTTTTAATATTTTGATTGTAATTTTAAGTACGAGTCTGATTTTATATTTATATTTTACTTATTCCAGCTTTGATAATGAGACAGATGTCTTGAAACGTAAGCACCAATAAAGTTATGCCGTTATTATGGACGTCTTCTCTGCCCTTGGTCCTATATATATATATATATATATATATATATATATATATATATATATGTGTGTGTGTGTGTGTGTGTGTGTGTGTGTGTGTGTGTGTGTTAGGGGTATGCACACAAGTGCAGGCGTGCATATGTATATTTGCAATCCCGTACCTGTGTGTGTGTGTGTTGTGATCTACAGTAGATCTTTGGATATCGTGTGCGATGATCTCTCAGTTTCGGCACTGGAATAATAGACTTATCTAAATTAGGATATATCTAAACGCCATTTCTACTCGCGAAGCACTGTTGGAAATTTGCATATAAGTAGATAAGCAAAGGTGCATAACAACCATGTTAATCTTGGTAGTTAGGGAAATGCGTAAACAGTAGTAAAAGCGAGTAATTACTTTTAAGCAGAACAAATATTTAGAGTTCTGCATTCCGCTAGTTAACAAGAAATGGGAAACAATTCAAATGATTGTTGACCTCTGGCTTAACGGTAATTTTTCTCAATGTTTACTTTCATCTCTGTAAAGGACGGAAGACGGTGAAATAACACTCATTTGATCTTTACCTGTGACAGCGCTGTTCCCAATACCTGCCTTCATTGCGGATCGGGGCTTCTTTTATACGAAAGGTACGCTAATTTTGAGATTTTACGTCTGTGAATTTTGCAAGGGTATTTGGTCTCGTTTTCCTACTCATTCCCTTATTATAAGAAGAAAACTTACATAAGAGTGGATTTACCCAGGTATTTTCTCCTTGTTTGCATGATAAATAGCATGTCTGGAATTCCTTGGGTTGGTGAATTTTTATTTGCAATAGCCTGAGCACCTCTTTCTATCGTTACAATCTGTGTCTATTTTATACCAATGAGTGATGACAGCAAGTTTGGATATTCACATGACATTGTAAACTTTTAGATAATGTCCTTTGATCATCTCTAGTAACCATTAAAATAGTGAACGAATATTCTAAAGAGAATTTAGTTCGCTTTCCAGGTTGAAACTAATTAACTTCAGTTATTGTTATTTGGTTCAACGAGACTGCTTAGCCGCATTTGTAAACTCAAGACTTACCGGAGGGATTTGTTCTTAACTGGAAAATGAGAACTGAATAATAGTAAGAGACCGTGGGAACGGATGGCAAGGAAAAAGCGGGAAGTTAGGAACTAAAACTGACAAATTGGCTTAACCAGTGAGATGCAAGAAGATCCGATAGGAGCGACTGAAAATATAAACTTGGATGCTGATGATGATGATGATGATGATGATGATGCGTCTTAGCAACCGAAGGGACGCTGAAAAGAACCTTTAATACCATACAGAGTGCAGCGTGTAAATTTGCCATTTGATTTTGTACTGTGATTGTGCTGTTCCTAACATCTGCCCTTGCCACGGGTCAGGGTTTCTGTTATTCGAGGGGTGTGTTTCGTTTTAGATTCTTCACTTCTATGAATTTTTGATGTATTTGGTTTTTCTCCCTTACGTACTGCCTTAGAGCGGAAGAAAACTTAGATGGAAAACGCTTGGTTTTGTTATTTGTAACTTCGAAACACAATGTTAAACATAGAAACACAAAGAAGTTAGGCCTTTTGCACTTTGCTCTACATGGAAACTTTGGGATAGCTCTCTTGTTCTTTCCTGAATTTATAGCAAAAACTTAAAACCCGTCAGGAAATTTAAAGGTTACACCCAAAATCCAGAATTATTTTTTCAAGAAGTCTGTCTTGTATAACTGGCAGTCAGTCAGTGCTGGAATCATTCAGTACAACCTTAGTTAATGGATACTCATGGCCAATTACTTCCTCAATTTTATTTCCTTGTTCCTTGGTTCTTTTGGAGAGCACTTTTTGACTTAGTGAGTTACTGTTTATCACCTGTCTGTACCATGTTACCGTTAATTCTTCTTCTTTTAACGTACTTACTGTTAATATTCAACTAAATATCAAAGAAGTTCCCAAACATAGTTTTCTTTCCCACCAACAGAAAAATAAGTTATATGTATGTATATATATATATATATATATATATATATATATATATATATATATATATATATATATATATATATTATATATATATATTATATATATATAATTATATATATTTATATTATAATTATATATATGTATATAATGATACATATAAATACATATTTATGTATATATATTATGTTCAATATATGTTATATATATATATATATATATATATATATATATATATATATATATATATATATATGCGTCTGTATCCTTAATTTCTTTGATAGAGATATAAATTATGTATCAACCATAGAGTTTGAAATACATCCGGGTCTTTGTAGTGAATTTGACGAACCAGCTGTAGAAATACATCATAGGATTGGTCCTAACGTAATTCCCTGTGGCACTCCTTTACTTAATGTTCATACAAATATGAATTTTCAATCTGTACAGTTTTCCTGGCATGTAAATTGTTTTCCAAGCACCCAAGGGATTCATCAACCATCCCTGATGATCCCAGATCATTTAAAAGTGGCTCGTTCAAACCTATATATAAAAAAATACATTTGGATCAAGTATAACCAGCTAACTACATTTTTCCCCTTCATTTCCAATAGATCATTACAGTAGAGAATATGGCATACTTGGAAGACTATTATTGCGTATATACTGACTATCCAGTAAACCTTTAACCATTTCGATATAAATAGCCAGTTCAAGATCATATATTATAGCACTTTGACCATGAATGATAATTTTATTATTCCAGATTATAATACCGCTAGGAAAGAACATTTACTCCCAGCTGTTAAGACATGAAACTTGAATTATGCAAAGTGTGGAACAAACATTCGGTGGAAAAGACTATAAAAATCGTCGTTGTTGGAGATGCAGCTGTGGGCAAAACAAGTCTGGTAATGAGCTACACACAAAATACATTTCCAACTGGCTACGCTCCTACGGTAAGTAGACCAAGTATTTGTTCGGTTTCAGTATAACTTTAACCTCAGTACAGATGCATTCATACGGTTTGTGTAAATTGGAGTAGGTTTATGCTTGTGACTTTACAACCCCCTAATGCTATATCAAGCTTGGAACTGAATATTTTGGAATATGGAAAGTAACAGCCTTACAATACATGTTAGTCAGCATTAATAATTGATATTCTTAAGAAAAGTAGAACCAAAGTGATGGTTATATTCTTGTTCACATTGTTGAAGACTAAAGAGAAATAACGAAATAAGATAAGAGCCCTGTATTTTTTATCCACTGATGTGCACAAAGTAAATATTAGTGGAAAATGCATATAATTCTCCTATAAAACTTATTATCCATTCATAAATTTTTCACTGTCTCTTTTATTCCACAGATATTTGATAACTTTGTTGCCAATGTATTGATTGATGGAGAACCGTACAAAGTAAACTTGTTTGACACTGCTGGTCACGAGAACTTCGACAGGATAAGGCCACTGACCTACCCAGACAGCGATGTTGTTCTGATATGCTTCTCAGTGAATAATATGAATTCCTTCCAGAATGTTAAAAATGTGGTAAGTTAGAACTGTTGTTTTTAATTCTCTGGGTAGATGGATGGATAGATAGGTAGGGACAATCCTTCCTTTGTATTAACAGAAAGAGGCATAGTATAGCTTAGTTAAGGTATGACTGAATTTGAGACTGTTATACAGAAAGCAGAAGGATTGTTAGGATCTAGCAGTGCAGGTTTTACACTGTTAAAGGTTGTATAGAGAAAGCATAATGGAACAGTTCCGTTCAAAAGTTTGAAAATAAGTTCCAAAAATTTTGTATGTCTTTATAATATTACAAATCTACAGAAACCTTACAAGAGAAATATTAAGTGCAATAAGGATGTTTTTGCATATGGTATAAAAGATCACTTACTTGTTGGATTGTGGTGCAGAATTACGTTAAGGTATGTTTTGCTCCTTCTTAGCAGTTTATTATGTACTTGGTGACGAGATATTAAGGAGAAAAATAGGATACATAGGTACTCACTTCAAGGTTTAGAAAAGGTGTCATGAATGTTGTGGGTAGGTTGAAGGTTGTAGGCACTCTTTACTTGGTGATAGTGAAGAGAAGTCTCAGACACTGGAGAAGCAGTACATACAACTCCATATGCAATAGCACAATATTACTGGCATGTAAAACCAAACTCAAAACAGGATCAGAAAATTAGTCAACCTGGCGACCAGACATTTAACGTTAGAACTGAACACCAATATGCCAGTATTGATAAATCAATTTCATTTCCAGTGGATTCCGGAAGTGAAGAAGTACTGCCCCAATACCCCATACGTGTTGGTTGGAACGAAAACGGACCTTCGGAAAAATGGTCGCTATTCCGAAGAAAATCTTGGTTTTATCAAGTATTTGGATGGCCGAAGACTTAGCCGGGAGGTGAAAGCAGTTGCTTACTTCGAGTGCTCAGCTCTGACTACAGAAGGACTGAAGAATATATTTGACGAGGCCATATTAACTTCTGTGACGGCAGAGATGACACAGGGTTGCGGGTGCACCATCTTGTAGCATGTCCTATGATAATAGTCTTCAGTTTTATCATAACCAGATGCTCGATGAAGAAAATGTTCCCAAAATACATTCTAATTCTAATCACTGTATAGTATGATAAGATGATTGAAAACATCTGAAAGACTTGAGCAGGTTCGCGGTCTGTATCATATTTAACGGATCTCAGCCTGCTCTTTTGAGTATCTATTTTAATCAGCAAAAATAATAGGTCTGTAATGTTTTGATTATTTGGTAAGGGGTTGTTGGTGTTTCTAGGACGTAGCGTTTTGAGTTAATTGCTAATGCCTTGTGGCTGCTTAGATTCTGAACTAATGTCCAGCCTAGTTAGCGAAGGACGGTTAGGATGGAATACATTTGTTCTGGCGGATATAAATAAAAAAAGTTCTAATTAAAGAATATTCTTTGTGATACTACATTCCTTTTTATGACCATTAAGGGTAAAGCTTTGCAATTACTGTATTCAATTCAGTTCAAGAGTGAACAAATGCATATAATTTTCAGCCGGTTACAGATCAGCACCAGTGAATATTAAACGACTAATAAATTTTTTTAAACTTATCTTTTTTAAATAAGACTTTCCTTGTAAAAGGGTTTTTTTTTTCAGAAAAAGATCTCTGCCGGTTTGTTTAAATTTTTTCTCTGATACACCATATGTTTGAATGACATTTCCTTAAATATAAATTCATATGAAAGTCCGTAGTTAAGCTTTACTTACCTTATGATAAGATGTACAAAATTGAATTATTTTCCCAGTTGATTACTTTGTTTTGTATGAAATTACTGAAAGGAATGTCACGTAACTGACATCATTTTATAAGTTTATGAAATAAGGTTACTTTGAATTATCGTTGGTAGTGGTTTTGGTAGATTTGTCGTATTACAGGATCTTAAAACCTAATGCTCAGAACGTAATGATGTTCATTGAGTATACGTTTGAATAATAAAGTGGGCAGTTCCTAAATATACTGTCTGTTAAATCAGTCTTGTTTTGTTCACTAGTTCGGTTGTCCTTCACAGAAAAATTAGCATTTGCATATGTGAAACAAACATATTTTTTTTGCTTGGCAAGGGTAGCGTTGGTGCTTGAAGAGTGAAGGCATTTTTTTAAAATAAGGATTGGAATGGAATATGAAATTTAGGCCAAAAGGCCAAGCACTGGGACCTATGAGGTCATTCAGCGCTGAAATGGAAATTGAGAGTAAAAGGTTTTAAAGGTGTAACAGAAGGAACGCCTCGCAGTTGCACTGTGAAACAATTGTTAGAAGAGGGTGGAAAGTAAGATGGAAGAGAGAATATGAAAGGAGGTACAGTAAAAGGAATAAAATGGATGCAGCTAGGGGTCGCAGGGATGCTGCAAAGATCCTTAAACAATGCCTACAGTGCACCGCGTGTGGTGCACTGATGGAACTACCCCTCCTACGGGGTTCTTTAGTAAGTTCAAAGACCAAAGGCCATTTCTAATGGCTTTGAAAAACAACGAGTACACGGGCTGATTTTAATTTTCTTATAAAACAATTTGCAAAGTATAAGTCCACCGCCCTAAAAATCTAGATGAATTAACAAAAGAATGAAATCCTTGCGGACACGTTCGTTCATTGTGCAGTATGACGAAGTTAAGTATACCTTAGTTTTACCAGACCACTGAGCTGATTAACAGCTCCTAGGGCTGGCCCAAAGGATTAGACTTAATTTACGTGGCTAAGAACAATTGTTTACTTAGCAACGGGACCTACAGCTTATTGTGGAATCCGAACCACATTATAGCGAGAAATGAATTTCTATCACCAGAAATAAATTCCTCTAACTCTTCATCAGCCGGCCGGGGGAATTGAACTCCGGCCCATCAGTGACAGTTCAACCGACTCAGCCAACGAAGGGATGTGCAGTATGATAAAAGAAATTACGATGTAGGTTTGAATTCTCAGATATTAAAGCATATCCTGAATATATAAAATAAAGTATAAGTTGCTCTTGTTACTGAAGCGTGCGAAACCGTGGTGTACAGTTTCTAAAGGAATACATTGAATATAAGGCCTTGTAAGTTCGCAAATTACAGAAAATTTAATATGTCAATGTCATTCAAGTCTTGTGTGTAACCAGTCGTATGATGAATGTAATGACCAGGAAAATTATTTGAAAGTTTAACGACTACGGAAGTACTGACTAATTTAAAAGATAAATAGACTGACACTAGAAGAAAAGAACAGAAATGAAGTAAGAATATTGAAAACACTAAAAAAAAAAAACACCAAAAACTGTATCGTGAACTGTAAACACAGTGTAAACAACCGCTATACCAGGTTGGAACGGACTAAGGTATGCCAGTGTCACTTAGTGTGTTTTGCTAGACAGCACAGATCCCCGTAGGGGGTTCGTGCCGTCAGTGCACCAAATGCGGTGCACTGTAGGCATTACTTAAGGTTCTTTGCAGCATGCATTCGACCCCTAGCTGCAACCCCTTTCGCTTCTGTTATTGTGCTTCCTTTCATATTCTCTTCCTTTCATCTTACTTTCCACCCTCTCCTAACAATTGTTTCATAGTGCAACTGCGAAGTTTCCCCCCTGTTACATCTTTCGAACCTTTTACTATCAATTTCCGTGTCAACGCTAAATGACCTCATAGGTCCCAGTGCTTTGCCTTTGGCCTAAATTCTATATTCAGTTCAATTCTATAGGCAGCACATATACTACTATGAAAATTTATATGAATGGAAAGAAGAATGATAGATAGGACCCAGAAATTCAGATGCAATCATGTGACTTAATGAACTGTTAGGCAAACAACTATACCAAACCAGGAGGATAGAAATACCCTTTAGATGGAAAATATGCTAAAGGTATATTTATAGGTATGATGATGACTGGGGAAGTATGGAAACAACAAAAGGGGTATGCAATTTGCAGAAATATAGCAACACCTCCAGTGAAGACGTGGATAGATCAAAGGGAATTGTTTACACAAATGAAAAAAAAATCACTCAATTTTCCAAAAAAGATTCACTTGGCAGTATTCAGGAATGGTATGAAAGGTGATGAAAACAAAGACGCGACGGAAACTGAAAAATCTTGCCCACTAGTAGTTTACAATAACAGCGATTTTGTAGAAAAGATCAAGCCTTTTGGGAGGTAAAAACATAAAGATTCAAATTAAAATTCCAAAAAAATGATAGTTAGACGTTATGTGGAAAGACAGATAGGTAACAAAAGTTTTATCTTGTTTAAAAATTGCTTACATACACAAAGTGTTTTATATATATATATATATATATATATATATATATATATATATATATATATATATATATATATATATATATATATATATATATATATATATATATATATATATATATATATGTATATCAACACACATACTGTATATATATATATATATATATATATATATATATATATATATATATATATATATATATATATATATATATATATGTATATCAACACACATACTGTATATATATATATATATATATATATATATATATATATATATATATATATATATATCACACACACATACATATACATATATATACAAATATCCATATGTATATATACAATGTATGTGTGCTGTGTTTAGTCTTGTTTAAATCATTATTTTGTTATGATGAGAATCTACTTTACGTTGCATATTAACTGTAAAAAAAAGGCTCACTATCTCACTAACTCAGCATTTACGCAGCAATATGTTTTATGAAAACTGTTTTGAAAAGTAAAACATATAGTTTTAGTTAAACACAGTTCATATTGGAAGATATGATTAAAGGTTTAGTCTCATTTTAATGACTCTCCTCTATCACGGGCACGATCACAGAGAGAGAGAGAGAGAGAGAGAGAGAGAGAGAGAGAGACTTAATTGTCGGAGGGGGCGGCAATTTGGAAGATATAATTCCAATGTTTTAATCTGCAGAGATTTTGAAAGAGAGAGAGGGGGGCTCGAGGCCGTAACTATTCAGCCAATGTTTTAATCTGTAAAGATGTTTTAAGAGAGAGAGAGAGAGAGAGAGAGAGAGAGAGAGAGAGAGAGGAGAGGCGGGGGAGGGGGGCGTTCAATCGAAGCCATAACTATTCAGTCAGTGTTTTCATCTGTAGGGATGTTTTAGATTTGGGGTAAGCTTTAAGTGCTTATAAATAAGCTTGGTGTTAAAGTGATTTTGAAGGATTTTGTGATCTTATGGTTTGAATGATAGCATCTAAGTAAAAGACCGTAGGAAGTTTTTGCACTTATAAAGTGAGAAAGGAATGAGTATCTTACAATGGATACTAATATCATTCAAATGATTTTGTTGAGTGATTATTAAAGTAATCTGAATCAAAATGAATTATCAGTTTCCAAGGTACTCTTCAGTATTCTAATCAACAAGCATTGACATACACCTAAATATTTGTAAACTGTAGAATTTTAATTTCTTGATAAATTTTCAAATGCTGATGATTTTTTTTAATCCAAAGGCCTCCTCAATTTTGTGAGACGTAATTTTTAATGTTATTCAGTTTGAAAGAACAAAATGTTGGAGCATCATTAAAATATTTGTATTACTTTTTTTCTAAATGCAGCAAAATTCAAGCCTAATGTTTTCACAGATCATTAGTAGAAGATTAAATGTATATGCTAACATATACACAAAATGCATTTAATTTTATATATACAATATATATATATATATATATATATATATATATATATATATATATATATATATATATATATTTATATATATATATGTATAGATATCTATATCTATATATATAGATATATATATATATATATATATATATATATATATATATATATATATATATATATATATATATATATATATATATATATATATATATATATATATATATATATATATATATATGTATATATATACATATTTATACAATATATATATATATATATATATATATATATTGTATATATATGCATGTATATATATACATATGTATACAATATATGTGTATACATGTGTGTGTGTGTGTGTGCGTGGCGTGCGCGTATGTGCGTCTGTATAAAATTGCCCAAGTATAATTTTCTTCCTTCTTGAGGAGGTCGATAATTACAGCCACTGATCTCTGGTCGCCACGAACCAATGAATCTAATCAGGAATGAAAAGAGTGAAATCTTTCTCAACGTTCCTCGCGACAATTTCGGCTTCTGTCGCTCAAACCACTGAGGCACAGCCTCCCCTTCTACCCTTCCAGGGGGGAGATCTGACTCACAGCAGATCGTTCAAAGGGTAATTTGCGATCGGTTATAAGCTGACGCAACAGTCAACAATCCCCATTCTTTCTTCAGCACCAGAGGACGAGAAGACCAGGCGACCGGAGCTCTGAAGAATCTCAGTGACTGCAAGGCTGGATTCCATCCTTTCGTTACAGTTGGTCAGAGAAACCTGCACGTAACTTCCTTGAGGGTAGGTATTAACAATATTTTTGGGGAGAAAACAGTATTTTCATCTTATAAAATTTTGTCGTGGAAGAACATCAAACGAAATTGTCTTTTCAAGAGAAGTAAGCTGTGTTTAGTCATCTTCAGTCACAATGACGTTATATTGCCCTCTGAGTGACTTTAAAACTATTTTCTTATAAATACCATGGAGTAAATTCTTGTATGCGAATGACTGTAAGTAATTTTGAAAAGAACGACGATTAAGTTAGTGTTTAGGACCACCTGTGACTTTTCAAGCTATTATAACTATTAAGGCAATGAATTAGTTTCCTTCAGTATATATATTAATAAATATTGAACATTTCACAATCACCAAAACAATTCTGATAACTCCACACCACTCACATTGCTTATGGACTTTTGTCTTAAGAAAATCCCAGCCAGCCTTTGATATTTTTTTGTCATAATGCCTATTTTACAGTGTTAATTTATAATAATTGAACTGTTGGAAAGATGGAAGACTTCTCACCCTGAAGAACCAGAGCCCAGTTCAAATTACGTTGAAAATAAATTAAATCGATCCATTCAAAGGATTTATTTGAGCAAGAGCGTTTTTTACCATGTTGCAGTACGTGGAAAAAGCTTTGGAACCTACCGGTATGTTTCCTGTCATGATCGCGTCGTGTTGTCTAATCGTCCCTGGAGGAGATAAAGTAATTTACATCTTGTCTTAACGACCCTCTCATCCGTGGTCCGTCCTTGTCGTATCCAGTCTTTCTGAGGAAGAACATATTATAAAGAATGCTGTGACTCACTTCTTGAAGGCAGTTCAGATGGCAGTTTTCAATAGATCGATCGAAATATAGCTTGGATATTGAACCTTGGCATTTTTTTGTTGTTGTTCTATATCGCGTTGTTCTTTTCATACTCATTCAGGAAATTTCCACATCTAGGGAGATCAGAAATTATCTTCTTTAGTGGGACAAAACAGAACCATTCACTTGCCACGTAATCAGAAGACTTAGTTTGGGTTGTGGACAAAAGAGAAATCAGAATTAAACGTTAAAATGACCATGTGTTTCCATCAAAAATAAATATTTTTAAATTCGTAAAACTGTCTTGTCATTGACTGCTAAAATCTTGTGACAGCTTAGTATGCGTTCCATTAAATCTCAACTTGGAAATCAGAAAGCTTCAGTCTTCAAAACCTTTGAAGTGACACTGTTTGAACACAATCAATAACGAACCTCGCTAAAATATTCTCCCTAACTCATTAATAGTCAGTGCAATACATTTATACCCAGCTTCACTCACTGACCTGGTGGACAGGACATGAAATAAATTATTTTTCCAGGAGGACAGGGAGATAGGGAGCAAAGTGAGTAAATGAGGGTAACTGGCAAATGAACTGAAAGTTGAGCGTAAATGTCTGAGTCTGACCAATGGTCGGTTTGGTCATTTTCAAACTATGGTTTCCTGGTCGATAGTAATGTTTTTCTCAGCATATTAATCATAAATAAAGCTACTTTACAGACTGTTAACTACAGTACGCACTCGTATTCCCATTAGAATAATGTGTATAAAGGTAACATTCACTCACAACAGGATGCACTTCCATTTAGGCATGCTGAAGACTTAAGATAACGATATATACATTAGTTTTTGAAGAGAAGCTCAGGTTGAACAACTTGAAAATGTGTTTTTTGTGATCACAACGCCAGTTCAGCTGGAAAAGGAAAATGTTAAT
Source organism: Macrobrachium rosenbergii (assembly GCF_040412425.1). Lineage (NCBI taxonomy): Eukaryota > Metazoa > Arthropoda > Malacostraca > Decapoda > Palaemonidae > Macrobrachium > Macrobrachium rosenbergii. The sequence goes on along the minus strand of NC_089767.1, from coordinate 17,570,043 downwards.
ACCCTAACAATTATACATATCGAATTTCGACTTCATAAAAGAGACAGTGAGTTACGGTGACTACTTAATTCCACAAATCTATAATTCATTGTATATTGATTTAAATATCCGTTTTCCAATTTGATATAATAGAGGGGGTGGAACCACATTTCCTGTGGAGTAATACTCACTTACTTTATTGGCTATTTTCACGTCAAAATTTAAAGAAGAGAATTAAAGGCAAATGTATTTGCTACTGACCGGACCAGCATGAAATCATTCCAGGATAAGATATGTATATGGGATACAGCGTGTTCATAGTTTATTCCTGCTTCCTGTCATTTTTATTATAAAACGTCTTTATACCTTTATTGTAGCAAGTATCCAAAATACTTGTTGGATAACATAAGTCCCTACCTATTTTCTCTTAGATGTCAGGAATTCAGGACTAACAGCACGTAATCCCTGAAGGAATATTGAAGAAAATAAAGACATTTTTATACTAATATGATGTCCTGAAAAATAACATACATAATCTTAATTATTTATTGCTTTTCTATACATATAAAATTTACACTGACAATGTTCACGTCTGATACCGTTCCCCTAAAAGGGCAAACAACCATCATTGTTCATTCCTAGCGTGAATTTCATAGATGGGCTTGTTCGTTTATTTTTTCCTAAGAGGTTGTTGACATATATCTGTCTTTTTACATATATATATATATATATATATATATATATATATATATATATATATATATATATATATATATATATATATATATATATATATATATATATATATATATATATATATATATATATATATATATATATATATATATATATATATATATATATATATATATATATACTATATATATACTGTATATATATATTCTGTGGAATCCGGAAAAGTTGAGCATTTTGTTCATAAACGGTAGTTTATATGCAACAGCACTTTCCTTATGCTAGTTCACTATTATAATCATTACTTACTTATTCCATCACTCTTCCTCTTTCTTGTTAAAAGAATCAAAACGCCTACTTCGCCAGATTTTTCTATTCTAATAACCTGGACCGTAAATCGATTGATCAATAGAGAGAAGACCCAGAAAATGAAATCGTAATGTATTGAAATGACAACTCCGCCAAAGTCAGACAAATACCAGTGATTCTCAAACTGGGTGCCGTAGAACCCTGGGGTGCCACAGACAGTGCCTAGGGGTGCCGCAAGATTGTCATGAATTTTGTCTTGGCTAGATCATCTCAATGAACATTTGTAAAAAGAAAAGTTTGCAGAAGTCTTCACATAATTACTATCAGTGTTTCTACTTTAATATATATATATATATATATATATATATATATATATATATATATATATATATATATATATATATATATATATAGATGATATGTATATGTGTATATATATATATATGTATGTATATATATATATATATATATATATATATATATATATATATATATATATATATACATATATGTATGTATATACTAAGAAACCACAAAAGTAAGAGCGTGATTTTGTTTATTAGCTGAAGCCACTGGGAAAGTTCAAATTGAAACGACAGAATGCCAAGTACTTTCGTTTACTTTAACACATCTTCGGGGAACACATCTTTGTGCCCCGAAGATGTGTTAAATGCACGAAAGTACTTGGCACTCTGTCGTTTCAATTTGAACTTTCCCAGGGGCTTCAGCTATATATATATATATATATATATATATATATATATATATATATATATATATATATATATATATATATATATATATATGTGTGTGTGTGTGTGTGTGTGTGTGTGTGTGTATTAATTCATGCGATATGGTGGGATGGTGGAGAAGGGGTGCCACGGTAATGATTGCATTAGTTAAGGGTGCCATCACTAAAAAAAGACTGAGAACCACTGAGCACTTAAAGCGTTGAAAATCCCTGTCATTGTGTAACAGTGAACATATTTGGATGGAACTTAATAAATATAATCGTTAGAAAGAGTCGACTCTGAATTGAAAATTTTTCTAGGGCGATATGTCTTCAGCCGCAAGGTAATTTCCCCCAAGAATCAGTGAAAAGGAAAAGGTCCCCTGAATACAATGTCTATTATGAAATAGGAAAATACTCATATGAATAAAGAAAGGGGAAACCGAAGGAGCTTATGTTTTTGGCAATGTCTAATACCTAAATGTAAGGCGGCTCTGTTCTCCCTTCTCTTTATTTTTATTGCCATTTTCCTTCACTATTGAAGCTTTTTATACTGTTAAGTTTCACCAAATTCTATATACAATACCTGTTCTTAATACATACCCTATATATATACATATATATATATATATATATATATATATATATATATATATATATAAATATATATATATATATATATATATATATATATATATATATATATATATATATATATATATATATATATATATATATATATATATATATATATATATATATACACACTGTATATCACAAGCATACGCATACACAGTGAAATACAACCTTCTTCCAACTTCTTTTTAATAACAGTAACAGGGTCAACGAATACATTCTGATTGCTGTATAAAAGCAGTTTTAACCCCACCTAAACAAAATAGAATATTTTATCGCTTATCAGCCATTATTGCTTCAGAATGTTTAACAAAGAATTTTGTTATACAAAGCTGACTCTATCTAAAGCTTGTCTTGAGCTGTACTTTAACCGGGCCACAAATTGTAAAAAACCGAGTAAAAGGAATAATGAATGAAAGAATGAATGATTATATGGATGAATTAATGATATAACTCAACTGATTTGCTAAACCACGGCAGTGTTTGAGAGTCTAAAACGAAGAGTTAAAGAAATTTCTTATTAGATTTCACGAAATACTTGTTTCTCTAAATAACAGACTTATGCTGGTCGTCTAAAATATAACATATAGCAAATCGTATCGAAATAATAATTAACCGATAGTTTTTAATCTCACTGAGTATGCTGAGTCTTGGCAGACTTATTTTTCATTAGTTATTCGTCATCAACATCTTGCAGGCATTCCCTTCTGCTATTTTGAGACCTATTTCTTAATTTTCCCTTTTGATTAGACTCTTCTTGATTGGTTAAGTCAGAAACATTAACTCGGAGCAGGAATTTTCTTTTTCCAAGCAACGTTCATTTTGATGCCGTTGAACCAACGTCGAAAGATAAACTTTTTTTTTTCCTCATCCATGAACTTTACCGTAATGGAGACTTCCGTTGTTGACCTCGGCGAGGTTTTGTTTTTCGCAGTGCTCTAATGCGTTGAATTGAACTGAATATAGAATTTAGGCCAAAAGCCAAGCACTGGGACCTATGAGGTCATTCAGCGCTGAAACGGAAATTGGCAGTAAAAGGTTTGAAAGGTGTAACGGGAGGAAAGCCTGGCAGTTGCACTGTGAATCAATTGTTAGGAGAGGGTGGAAAGTCAGATGGGAGAGAGAATATGAAAGGAGGTACAGTAAAAGGAACGAAAGGGGTTGTAGCTAGGAGCCGAAGGGGCGCTGCAAAGAACCTTAATTAATGCCTACAGTGCACCGCATAAGGTGCATTGATGGCACAAACCCCCTACGGGGGTGTTCTAATGAGGAGCCGATGTCACTCTGGCCCGTAACAGAGGTCTCTCGTTCGCTTTGCACAAGACACTGGAACTGTTTTCATGGTATTGTGGCTGTCGAAGCTCTTAAACTGGGGAGACTAATGTTACTGTACAAGAAGTTCCTTGGCCCTTCATTTTTCTGATATTTCTCGGCTGTTGTCTGTTTACACAGTTGTTTAAGTGTTTGTTAACTCATTGATTCTCATTCATTGTTATTTTGTTGTGTGATTTATTACAGTTCTCGTTCCTGGCTTTAATCTTGTTTTTTTATAGTCGGGTTCCATGCGGCAACAGCATATCGTAACTAGCTAATCGGCAGGTATTATCTGTCGATAATGTTCATTAATGCTTTCAAACCTTCTATTTTCCTCTAGTTTCTATTTCCAGGGCATTTTTTCAAACACCAGCCTTAGCAGTCCTTACCCATTAAATGCAAGACCGTTGCGTCAGTTCATTTTGCTTAGAATTACCCTATGAAACTTAATATTCCTTCCAACGCCTTTATTCTATTGATAGGATCACTCCTCCACTTTTTATTTTGATATCTTAGTATCTCATCCATGATGGGGGACACTTCAATCCAAAATTCCCACCGGCTTTCAATATCTATTAAAATTAATAATTCATAATTCTTTCTCTGTGCTGATAGCTTTAATTTCTTTTTGCATTCTGAATAGCATGTGTCTTTCACATCTTTCTTCCCTCTCTCACTACTCAAACAACGTTAGCTATTTTTCTGTTTCCTTTCTCCTTTCAACATTTGTTTCTTCAAAAGCGTGTTTCATAGTACTGGTATTATAGTCGCTTCTCTTTTTTTTCGACCTCAGTTTTGCTTTTGTTATCATCTCTTACCAGACAATCCAACGCTTCCGTAATAGTTTCCCCCAGTTTAACTAATTTTCACCCTCTTCTGAAGACTATTAAATTTATTCCAATATACCTGAAATTCCGCAGGAATTTTGTGTTTATTGAGTTAGATACACGAAGCTAATTTAGTGTTCGGTATAAAAAAATAATTCTGAAAAAACATTTATGATCGTTGATGACATTATTCTCATTCCTAATCTAAAGTGTATGATGAAAATAACAAAATGTCGTGTTGCGATTAATTTTCATTATCATTCAGGTGCTCTGCAAGAGGAATGGAATTTTACCGAACATGGAAACCGCTAGACTTGGCCCTGCGAATTTACTCTGTCCGTCTTTGGCTGAGTGGAAAGTCCGCCCGAACAATTGCGAGAGAGGTAGGCATCAGCATAACGACTGTCTATAGATGGATTCGCCGGTGGCAAGAAGAGGGAAACGTCTATGATAAGCGCCGAATGAGACTGAGAGTTGCAAAGAACGACATTTCAACGTACCACTTTGGGGCGGTGAATCCTTGTCCAGCTGTCAGTTCAGTTCCTCAGTGGTGTCAGCCTTATGGTATGCAAGGGAAAAACCTTTTGTGCTCGTACATGGCAGGGCAGGCAATCTTAGAGAACGGTCCTAAGCAAAAGACCAGTGGAGCAGTTTTTGACGTTCCATCCACCAGAGAAGCAAGACCTGAAACAGAAAAAGTTTACAGTTCAAGTTCGACATTGCCACAGAGCGCTGCTGTTTCACAGGCAACTTACGATCTACAAAAACAACCGATGTCTTCCTCGTCTGGATTGTGGTGGATGTAACTACATAGCTTGGATAGCCTCTGCTTCTAAGAATACACAGTTGTTGGGTGATTTCCTCTTTTTTTCAACTACAACATTGAGATTTAGGAGAAAACAATATATGACTTTTCCACAATAGCATATGTGACTTTGAAATTCTTAGAGTATATAGAATTCAGGCCAAAGGCCAAGCGCTGGGACCTATGAGATCATTCAGCGCTGAAACTGAAATTGATAGTAAAAAGCCTTGAAAGATGTAACGGGAGGAAAACCTTGCAGTTGGACTGTGAATCAATCGTTAGGAGAGGGTGGAAAGCAAGATGTCAGAAAGAGAATCTGAACGGAGGTACAGTAACTGGAATGGAAGGGGTTTCCGCCAGGGGCTGAAGGGACGCTGCAAAGAACCTTAAGTAAAGCCAACAGCTTTGAAATTCTGAAACAGGATCTTGGATTCGTCTAACGATCAAGTTTGTCAATAGAAAAAAAGATTAACAATCATCCCATTTGTCGACCGTGGGAATCTCTCCGTCATAGCTAACTTGTTCACGAAGCAAAGGACGACATCGCAGTCTGCAAAAAAAACCATTGAACGTTTACAGAAAATGTAATAACATAGGGTGAAAAATTATTTATATGAAAGGGATAGAGACCTCTGGTCATCAGTGAAAGGTAATTAATTTCAAATAGTCAACTCTTTATATGTTTAGTTTATCAGTAATGTTACAGGAGATTAGAACATTAGAGAAATTATTTACTATAAAGTAGTTTGCTACATGGGATTAGAATTACGGTCGAGTGAAGGTTTCTGTTATTGTACCATAAAAACATTCATTTCATTTTCGTAGCAGATTTGGATCACGAGTTGAATGGAAAATAAAATTCGTTGGAATTAAATACTCTTTTTTTTTTGTTACCTCATTACGACTACCCATTAACCATACTTTCTCTTTGTGATTCAGGAAAAGTTATTCATTCGAAAAAGCACCTACTGTATCAGAGGCGAATTCTCAGTTAAAGAAGATGAATAATACTCCTTTTTGCTTAGAAACCTAGAAGAGGTTAATCCCAATAACTCACATTCATTTATTATAATAACAGTATGCATATATCTGCACGTTTAACAAGAACACATGGAAATCCTCTCTTCTCGTATAAAATTCACCTCATATTGAAAATGACTCACACCTATGAGGGACAGTGAATTTCAGCTGGAAGCTATTCACAAAGTCAAGTGGAATCGATATTAAGTGACATTTGCGGCTAAATACCCATACACATGAAAAGTCATGTGTATGTGACAAAAACTTCACACACATTTATAATATCTATCTACTATCTATTTATCTATCTAATATATATATATATATATATATATATATATATATATATATATATATATATATAATCATATATATACAGTATACTGTACACATATATATATATATATATATATATATATATATATATATATATATATATATATATATATATATATATATATATATATATATATATATATATATATATATATATACTGTATATATGATTTAGAGTCTTTCTTTCATTTTCTTCAAGTGCTAAGACGTATGTGGCTTCAACAAATGACTTTACTGCCAATTCTCCAAATATCTATGGTACTTTTTCCCGTCTTTAAGACAGTTACCAGTCTAAGGTCTTCTTCAGGGCTATTTTGATTCACAACTGAACTGATTTCAAATATATAGAATAGTACAGTTAAAAATGATTGAAAAACAGGAAGCAATAACGAAAATTTAAGAAATAAACAATTAAAAATCAACACTTCTTCATAGTTCGAAAAAGGATTAACAAATTTCTCAGGACAGGATGCCTTTCCATGTATACCCCAGCTCTAGAGAGTGCTCTAAAAGTCCCCAGCCATCCCACGTCTAGCACAGCTCACACTGAGAGGCTTCCATGCCTCCTCTGAAGTAAGCTGGTCATAGACTTCCCCAAGGTGATAGTATTCTCCACTACAAGGCCATCAATGCCCAGTGCAGTTCATAACAGAAGGTCTTCCATCTTCCTGCAAAGTCAAACTTGCAAACTACACTGGTTCCAACTTTCTTGGATCTCTCAAGGGTAATAATGTTTCTCACCACAATGGTGGATGTCATTTTTGGATAGCTCTGTGAAGAAGCAGCCTTCCCAAATCCTTCTGGGTTGTCTATGAACCATTTTACTTTGTGGATGGAAATTCAGAGGATGCCTAGAAGACTCTCAGTGTGAGCTTTGAGAACTGGGTAGTTGGGTACTTTAGAAGCTATCACTGCCTAGAGAGGCATCCTGGCCTGAAAATTTGCTAATCATTTTCTTTCTTGTGGTAAATTTCTATGTATACACTTTTTAAAAATTTCATTTTCGATTATTGTTTTTCAATATTTTTTCGTTCTAATCTGATATATATTAGAATATTGTTTTACCGAATCTAGAGTAGCCCTATAGAAGACTATGGAAAGGTGGTAGAGGCAACTGAAATACAAGATGAGAGCAAGAACGAAGATGGAATAGAATAAACATTCGAGGGACATGTCATCAGTAATATTTTTAAAAACTAGGCAAATGGTAGAAAATTTACCACATATTTGAAGGAAATCGAATTTGGAAGTAAAAAGTTATTTATAATGCTAAAAATCTTTTATTGCTTCTATCAAAAAGGGTGTGTGAACAGTTTCCCCAGATAGAAATGTATTCCTTATAATGGTGATAAATCACAAATATTTAGTTGAGCTATTGATAGGAAAAGTTATTGTGATCCTTAAGAAGCCCATCAATGCACATAAAATGCGTCTCCAACGAAAACTATGGTAAAACCATTCCAAGATATACTAACAATACTCTTAAAACGAATCACATTGACCTAATGGAGTTAGTTTACCAGCTATTTAAAATTGTTATGGAGTTTCAACTGGTATATGATAAGAATAGAGTAAAGAGACTGTACAGGGCAGGGGTCCCAAGATGAAGGAAAAATAATATTCTTTTTCAGAGAGTTTTGGATGAAGAGAAAAGGAAACCATTAGGAAAAATGTAATTAGATTTTTACTTTCTTTTTCTTTACAAACTATATTTAGCCTACAACAACAATTGCAAGCAGCTTAGAAATTACCCCAAGTGAAGTCCGTAAAGAGATTCCAAGGCTGGTTAGTAATCCAGATTTTCTGCTTTCGACCGCCAGGGAACAAAGTGAAATAACGGACTGGATGGACTTTATAGCATACATTCAGCCATCACCTCAAAGGTCCTGGTTGCCATAAAGTTTCGAGAACAGAAACATCAAACCCCAAGATTATGGAAGTTGGAGTACAAGTTATTAGTGGGGAGAGAGAGAGAGAGAGAGAGAGAGAGAGAGAGAGAGCCCATCAGGGAGTCATTTCAGAGCATTTCAGTTTTACCTGATTTCTGTTTTGTTTACAGGTACAATTTTGCCACTGAGAATATTAGTCAGAATCTCATGTTAGTTTTACCTGATTTCTGTTTTATTTTTATGAATATCAAAATAGATGTATGTTTATTTCCCTCAAAACAACATGAATATCCCCTTGCCACTGATGTTTATTTTCAAAACTGAATATCAAAACTGAGTCAGAATATCAAAGCTGATATTTTTTTCAAAAGACTTTCCTCAAAGTTTATTTTGCAGCAAAAAGATGTATGTTTATTTCCCTCAAAACAACATGCATATTAAAACCTTATATGTTTATTTTCAAAACAACATGATATCATCTTGAATGTTGTTTATTTCTCAAAACAACATGCATATCAAACCTTAGATCATTTATAGCCAAAAAGAACTTAATATCAAAACCAATTGTTTTATTTCCTCAAAACAACAAATATCAAAACCTTTTGTTTATTTTGATGTTAGATGTATGTTTATTTCCCTCAAAACAACATGAATATCAAAACCTTAGATGTATGTTTATTTCCCTCAAAAATAATGTTTATTTCCCTCAAAAAAATGAATATCAAATATAATGGTATCTCAAAACAACATAATCATAACTTATATGTTTCTTTCAAAAATGATAATAAAAAGTTTTTGATTTAATCAAAACAATATGAATATCAAAAAACTGTTTATTTCCCTCAAAAGAATAAACGGATATCAAAAAGATTATGTTTATTTCTCAAAACATCAAAATAATCTTAGATATGTTTATTTCCCTCAAAACAACATGAAAATCAAAAAAATGTATGTTTATTTCCCTCAAAACAACATGGCAAAACCTTAGATGTATGCCTGTCAACATCAAAAAGATGTATGTGTCAAAACAACATATATCAAAAAATACGTATGTTTACAAACGTTTTATCAGATGTTTTTACATTTTAGTTACTTTCATCTGTCTGATATTCCAGTCTAAATATTGATAAAGTTTGAACCAATTGTTTAGCCTGGTTAAGCTACAAATATTTGATTTTATTTGAAATAAAGGAAAATTCAAATATGTATATAATATGCATTTTTGACAATAAAAGTCTTTTTCAAAATCGTATTTAATATTATCATGGGTATTTAGATAACAAAGAATCATATTATTGTTAAACGTATACTTTTTTCTGCATTATTTTCTTTTTTTTTATCTAGTTAAATATTTTCCTCCTTAGAAACGTTACATTTATATGCAGAAATAAATTGAATATCATTATATTTTATTGTTCGATCAGTACATTTTATATAAAAGTAAATTTTTTCTATAAATTTGTTATTTTTTTGTAGACTTTCTGAGGTTGTGTTAGAAATTCTTAAACACTAAAAAAATTACACAATTACCTACTATTGTAAAATAATTTGTTCTGAGTTTTCATGGTAAATGCTGCCACTCATTCAAATATATTCTCTATTACCCTTCCTTCTTCCACTTCAAATATTTTCCCTTTACCTTCTCTTGGTTCCTAATGAGCAACATATTTTTTGGAAGCATGAACTTCAAGTCATTGGCCCCTTTGGTGGACTTGTTCCGTATGAATAGGGTTCATCTGAATAATAATAATAATAATAATAATAATAATAATAATAATAATAATAATAATAATAATAATAATTCTTAAACCTGATTTGTGATTGTCTTGTTGCAGTGGGTCCCATACACCCACCTCCACATCCATGACGACAAAAGTATCGGGATCGGGGGTCCTATGGGAAACTTTCTGGATTTGTTTTCCGCCAAGATGAATTTCAGGTCAGTTCTGACAGACAGTTGTTCTCCGTAAGAAAAGGATATCAGTTTCTTAGAACTATAAGTTCCATTCTTAAATTCCAATGGCATTGATATAAAGTTATTCAACTGAATTATTCCTTACTCTGTAACAAAAGTGTATAAGTTTTTCAGAACTTTAAATTCAATTCTCACATTCTAATGGCATTGATATAATGTTATTCAACTGAATTATTCCTTTCTCAATAACAAAAGCATTTAAGTTTTTCAGAACTATAAGTTCCATTCTTAAATTCAAACGGCATTGCTATAATGTTATTCAACTGAATTATTCCTTTCTCCGTAACAAAAGTGTATGAGTTTTTTAGAACTCTAAGTTCCATTCTTAAATTCAAACGGCATTGATATAAAGTTATTAAACTGAATTATTCCTTTCTCCTTAACAAAACCATATAAGTTCCATTCTTGAATTCTAATGTCAATGATATAAAGTTATTAAAAACTAAATGATTCGTATTATAAAGTATAAAGCTGGCTTTCAGATGCCCTCAGGAATGGTTGGTAATTATTGATACCTTCTTTTGCAATTCCATTCCCGCCAGCTATGAGATCCTGAGGCCTGAGGACGGATTATGGAGCGCACGTCTTCCTAACGGCTCCTTCAAAGGCATGGTTGGCATGCTTGAAAGACAAGTATGAAAATGCATTCTATTTGTGTATCAGATAAAAAAAAAATAAAAAAAGTGCTAATATCAGATTATCTATATTTGAAATGGGGGAGATCAGCAATTTCCTTTTCGACAGACAGGCTATTCTTATTTTTTTTTTTTTTTTTTTTTGCACCACTGCCAGAGACAGGTAACAGTTTCACATAGGTATGGTAAAGATCGATATTTTTTCATTTTAGTTATCAGGGAGCTTTGCCTGAGTTTCGGAAAGGGAGCAATATAAAATATTTTTGATTATAATACAGGCATTAATATCAAACAATTTTGCCTAATTTTAAAATAAACAAGTTTTCTTTGTAATTTTATAAGGTTAGTTTGGATGATCTACAATTGGAAATGCTGACTACCTCTTCGACAATATGTAAAAAATGGTTGCCTTAAATGCCTTGCAAAATGTCTTATGTTAAATATCCTAGCTTAGGCAATGTGAATCTCTTAAAATGAAAACATCTAGTAATTCATTTATAAGTGAAAAAATACAAATTTTCAACTTTGGATCTCGTAGAGATTTACATAGTTCTATTATCACGTGACTCATTAATAGCTCTTTCACGTTGAAAATGTAAAGGAATTTTACGATTACTCATTTTCTTAACAGGGCTTGTGTGTTCCAGCCATCTCCATATCCCACATCTGTACATGTGGAACTTACATAATTTCCCTTATGATAATCATTTCTAACTATATCCTGCCATCTGACTCTTAATATCCTTCTTAATTTAGGCTTTATTTTCAAATCGACCAAAAAGACAATAATTTGTGTAATTACACAAATAAAATTTCGAAACAATTTCATTTAAAGGTAAACAAACTGAGATTGAGAACTGGTCTCATCACAGCAGTAAATGAGTAGATACCTCCTTCTGCAGGATGTGGAATTCGCCTTGGGTCCTTTCTTTGCAACGGAGGAGAGGAACCAAGTTTGCGACTTCACCGTACCGGTAGCTGGCGACTCTTTCTCCATCTTCATGATCAGACCAACGCTCTCAAACGATATCGCTGGATTTCTCAAGCCTTTTACACCCTTGGTAAAGTTAACAAATTTTATTGCCGGCCTAATTAGTTTCTTTAATATAAAGAACCAGCTTTGCAAAGCAGTCCTTATATAATAACAGTATCGCGATCTAGCATTTCCATTTCTGAATTCAGCTTGGTGTACCAACATTTAATGAGATCAGACGCAAAGCAGTGGTGAGCTTGCTAGGTAAAATGAAGGCATCAAATAAGAAAATTGTAAAAAAAAAAAAAAAAAAAACTTACTAGCATGCTGATGACCGGTGATAATTTTGCTTCTGGGATATGGAGGGGTTTAGTATATGCTTGATATTGTTAAACGCACATGTATTAAACCTGTAATTTCTTTGGTATTAGTTTTTTAGTATTTTGTAGTTTAACCTCTATGTACAGAAATCACTCCAGTGTATTTTATGCAAAATAAAACCTTTATTATTATTATTATTATTATTATTATTATTATTATTATTATTATTATTATTATTATTATTATTATTATTATTATTATTATTTTTATTATAAAAGCAATATAGACTGCTTTGCAAAACTCCTCGTTTGTTATACTGAGTTGGTTTTATACAAGCACGGGCACGTACGCCTAATCAAGAGGTTCCTCTTAATATCCTTGTAGGTTTGGACCTTAATCCTGCTCAGCATCCTGGGAATCGTCACAGGCATGTCGTTCTTGGTCTGGGCGGAATCACGATGTTTCGAGCAGAGTGAAGAAAGCATAATAGCAAAAGCTATCCTGTGGGCGCTGCAGACGATGTCACAAGAAAGTAAGTTCTGTGGTTTGGAAACTTTTAAAACTTTTTCTGAGATACGTACCACCGAGACTGAGGTATCATATGCAGTTTTTCATTCACTCACTCATTCTTCTTCTTCTTCTTCTTCTTCTTCTTATTATTATTATTATTATTATTATTATTATTATTATTATTATTATTATTATTATTATTATTATTATTATTATTATTATTATTATTATTATTATTATTATTATTATATTGGATCTTTCCTGGATAGTGACTCCCAAGGGTTTTTGGGGGTCGTTATCAAAGACTAACATTTCTTGGGGGTCATTAACTTTATGATATTTACAGTCTTTTGTTTATGTTTTTACGGTCATCCCCAACCAGCATGTACTGAACACGCCGCAAAGGTGGATACATACTGGATTAAAACCCTTGGGGTCACTGTCTAGGAAAGAATTATTATTATTATTATTATCCAGGTGATTATATAATTGTTGGATTTTCTGCTAAAATGGAACAACTGAATGCCTTCCAGGCTTAGAAAATAACGTTGGGGATAATAACGCGTACATTTCTGCTTGACAGCGAGCAAAACAAGATAAAATATCTAAGTAGGCTGGCATACTACAAGCGAATGTCTTTTACCCTCACCTATTTTGAAAAACACTTAAAGCTTAGAATTTTCCCTATTCCCTGCCCACTACCCCAAAAGATCATGGCCAATACCTCAGTATAAAAAAAACAGACATACTGTATATGCGCAAAAGTATACAAATTCACAACCTACTGCGCATCTCTCAAACACAGGCTCTGAATGGATGCCCAAACAGACTTACTGTATATGCGCAAAAGTATACAAATTCACAACCTACTGCGCATCTCTCAAACACAGGCTCTGAATGGATCCCAAACAGAATGGATGCCAAAATCACAAACAGACTGAATGGATGCCCAAACAGACTTACTGTATATGCGCAAAAGTATACAAATTCACAACCTACTGCGCACCTCTCAAACACAGGCTCTGAATGGATGCCCAAACACGACGGTGGAAAGGTCGTCGTCACCACCTGGCTCTTTGCCTCTCTGGTCTTCATGTCGTCCTACGGAGGCATCCTGACTGCCATGCTCACTGTCCCCAGGGTGATCATTCCAATAGACTCCTCGAAGGACCTGATAAGTCAATCTGCTCTGCCCTGGAGGCTGGAGGCTGGAACCATGATGGTCACGTACCTTAAGGTAACTATTTAAATACTCTTCATAATGATATTTTATGCATAGTAATGTTGCAGTTGATTTGTTGATTTGAATAATATATATAAGAATATGCAATATATATATATATATATATATATATATATATATATATATATATATATATATATATAGGATAAATGCACGTTAAAGACGAAGAAGAAGAAGAAGAAGATATATATATAATAATAAAGAATACACAATATATATATATATATATATATATATATATATATATATATATATATATATATATATAATTCTCACAAACGATAAAGAAATAATAATATACATAAAATCAGTCACCGCCACATCTATCTTCTGCCGCTAAATCAGGATTTGCAACCAAGTGCAGAAAGCTTCCACAGTATGAACATTCTCACGCATCTGCACAGTCTCCTTATCAGTAATATGGAGTTCATATTTTCATTGCTGCATAATTTACCTCCACCTTATCTGTTCCCTATTGACCCGTGGGCATTAGGACTATTTGTCCTAACACATCCGCCAGCCCGTGGGTCAACGCTGGCACTGACTTTTATTTGAGATTCTTAGTTACAGGAAAGTACATTCTACCTGACCCCTCTTTCTTGATTTCGGTTTTTAATTTTCTGTAAAAGAAAACTATTGTTCCGGCTTTGTCTGTCCGTCCGCATTTTTTCTGTCCTCACTTTTTCTGTCCGCCCTCACGGCTTAAAAACTAGTGAGGCTAGAGGGCTTCAAATTGGTATGTTGATCATCTACCCTCCAATCATCAAACATACCAAATTGCAGCCCTCTATCCCCAGTACTTTTTATTTTATTTAAGGTTAAAGTTAACCATAATAGTGCATATATGGGACAGGACACCACTTGGCCGTGGGTAAAGATTTCATGGGCCGCGGCTCATGCAGCATTATACCGAGACCACCGAAAGATAGATCTATTTTCGGTGGCCTTGATTATTCGCTGCAGAGAAAACTCAATTGCGCTGAAGAAACTTCGGCGCATTTTTACTTGTTTTTTGTTGTCTCGTGCCAATCATAGCAAAAGTTTGAACAAAAATAAATTAAATCTATAAAAAAAAACAAGATAAAAATAGATCTAAAACTGAAATTTCAAAGCACACAGAAAATCCTGCTCCGAAACTTTATAAAGCAATGAAACATCCTCCCCGCTGTCTTGATCCAGAAAAAGTATATTTCCCACTCGAAACAAACACTCAACTGAAACCATAAAGCAAAGAAAATCTTTTTCAATTAAGATTAACTTGAGAAAACAAATAAACCATCATTCTACTCGTTACATCTCAGGAATCCGAGGATCCAGTCAAGCGGCAGGTCCACGCGAAAATGGAGGGGACTATGGTCAGTTGCTGGAGGTCGCGACAAGACTTTGTTGACGGAAAGTACGCTGGGATTTGCGATTACACAGCTATGAAGACAATCATGTCTTGGGATTTCAGGTCAGTGAGTAGATATAACTCATAAAGGACCTGATCAATAGATAAAACTGCAAGGTATGATACAGGTAAAATAATTAGCAGGTAATTCATTATTTATGCTTTGAGGAATTAGATGGTGAATCAAATAGAGAATTAAGAATATAGGTGTCATAATTTTCTTTTTTCTCTTATTGTTCTTCACGTATTGGTCTTTAGAGCTTGACACGTCGATCAGAAGGACCTCTGGGTACTTTTTATATGAATATACTCTGATACTTAAAATCCCTGAGGTATAACATGTTCATATTTGACTGTATCGAACAATTTATTGAAGCACAAATTCGTGGTATCGAGGTTGCTTTAGCTCAATTAAGGAAGAACTTTATACGCTTTGTTTTTTAAAACGCTATTTTTCTTTGAAGTTCAGATATTCCACTGGTTTCGAATTCCTTTGTTACCTGACTGGGGAAAAGGAGAAAGTCCTTTGTACTACAGGAGCTGTAAAAAAATTATGCAATAGGAAATTCTCTTGTAGCTAACAAAAAATATTCTAAGTGTTAACTACATGGTTCCAGCACTATCGGATCCAGGAAAACTTTATGGGGGCACCAAATTTTATATTACACACACACACACATATATATGTATATATATAGTACATATATATATATATATATATATATATATATATATATATATATATATATATATATATATATATATGTATGTATTTCTATAATAGTTTTGTATTTTTTCCCATTTTTATATTTCTCATTTATGTTATTATTATCTAAATCTTCAATATTATTATTTCTTCATTGTTTTTCATGGGGGGACCACGTGCCCAGGTGCCTACCCCCACCCCCGGATCCTCTAGTGGTTCCCAGAACACTTTATACACTCAATGATTAGTTAAATAGTTTAGTTCTATTTGAGAGATGCATTACTTTTATATGTTAACTGATCAGTTTACTACTTTGCAGTACATCGGGTTCATGTCATCTGTACATATCTAAAGAAATAGTCTACAGCGGAGGAATACTGTCGGTGGCATTCAAAACGAATTCAACTTACATGCACGAAGCTGATCGCCTGTAAGTCCAACCGAGGGAAAACAAGTAAAAAATGCGCCGAAGAAGCTTCTTCGGCGCAATCGAGTTTTCTTTACAGGCGCTAGTTCCTCATTGGACAGGTTGGTATCGTTCTCGGCTAGCACTCTGCTGGCCCCGCGTTCGATTCACCTACCAGCCAATGAAGAATTAGGGGAATTTATTTCTGGTGACAGAAATTCATTTCTCGCTATAATGTGGTTCAGATTCCACAATAAGCTGTAGGTCCCGTTGCTAAGTAGCCAACTGGTTCTTAGCCTCGTAAAATAAGTTTAATCCTTCGGGCCAGTCTTAGGAGAGCTGTTAATCAGCTTAGTGGTCTGGTTAAACTAAGGTATACTTAACTTTTTACAGCCGCTACAGCGTATAATAAAGGCCACCGAAAATAGATCTATTTCGCGGTGGTTCGGTATAATGCCGTATGAGCCGTAGCCTATGAAATTTTAACCATGGCCCAGTGGTGGCCTGGGTATATCGTTGCCAGATGCACGATTAGGGCTAACTTTAACCTTAAACAAAATAAAAACTACTGAGGC
Source organism: Macrobrachium rosenbergii (assembly GCF_040412425.1). NCBI lineage: Eukaryota > Metazoa > Arthropoda > Malacostraca > Decapoda > Palaemonidae > Macrobrachium > Macrobrachium rosenbergii. The sequence goes on along the minus strand of NC_089767.1, from coordinate 17,552,771 downwards.
TAGAGGGCTGCAATTTGGTATGTTTGATGATTGGAGGGTGGATGATCAACATAATTTGCAGCACTCTAGCCTCAGCAGTTTCTAAGATCTGAGGGTGGACAGAAAAAGTGCGGACAGACAAAAGTGAGGACGAACAAACAAAGCCGGCACAATAGTTTTCGTCTCAGAAAACTAAAAACCGATGAAAAGATATTTTCCAAATTTCCCATTTTTCATATCTATAATAGTCTCGATATATTATAACGTACCCATTATAAAAGTAACACGAGAATTTAGACCCTGCAATAATATACTTACTGAATCATATGTGAGAAGATAACACTAGACCATCAAGAGATGATAGAATATTTTATTTCGATCCTGGCTTGCACACTTCTGTTGAATAATAGCTACTATGAGAAAGGTATCAATTTCATCGGTCATTCCTAGATAGAGAGAATGATTTATATATATATATATATATATATATATATATATATATATATATATAAATGTATGTATATATATATGCAGTATATGCGCACATATAAATATAATTATATATATAGGTTTATATATTTATAACTGAATCACGAAAATATGGAACGTGATGAATATATAAATAAAGATAAAGTCCACTAAGGAAAGGAAACACTGGAATGCTGCGAGGCCTTTCGACTGTCTGTCGTCCTTTACTTAGCAGAATCTGCTAAGTAAAGGACAACAGACAGTCGAAAGGCTTCTGCAGCACTCCAGTGTTTCCTTTACCTTCGTGGATTTTATCTTTACATTTTATATATATTTTATATATATATATATATATATATATATATATATATATATATATATATATATATATATATATATATATATATATATATATATATATATAAATATATATATATATATATATATATATATACACTAGTGCATTTCGATGATAAATTATGCAATACATACTTTGAAGTCCATAGATATATTGTATCACCTTAATGCTTTCAAGCCCACGGTATTTAACTGTGCTAAAATTCACCTGAATTCCTATTCCGATCTCCAAAACCACGGCAATGGAAAAGGCTGCTGTCGCTGAAGGAATCTGGAATCTTCGACAAATGGCTCAACGACCAATTCACCAACACGACCGAATGTCTTCGACCTCCGTCGGCTGACAAGGGCAACAACATGTCCGCTCTGGGACTGGAATCTCTGGCCGGGATTTTTATTCTCCTGGTTGTCGGTGATTATCAAGGATATTTTAATTATCCCTTTAATGCATTAGGAATCTTATTTTTAGTAGTATTCCTAAGACATAATTTTAACCCTACTTCACATGATTTCATGTTGTCTTTAACATAAGTATCAGTATCAACTTTGCCCTTGTTACTTGGGAAATTGGCACAAATAAACATACCCTTCCTTTTCAAAAAATTAACGCTGACAATATCAGCCATTCATGAATATTTGTCAGCAAAATTTATCCATTTAATTACTCAATTTCAAAACCCCCCTTAATTTCTGTGAGATTTAGTTTATATACATATATATATATATATATATATATATTATATATTATACAGACATACATACATACACACACATACATATTTATATTACTCTATCTTATCTACGAGCACATACGTATATATGTATAGCATAGTAATTTTTTTTTCCTTTTCACAGGACTCATAGTAGGCTTATTTGCTTTCATCTTGGAACTGTTGATTCAATGCTAACAAGAAATATAATTCCGGGAATGGAAGAAGCAGATATATGAACAAGGACCTCTACCAGCGGCACAGATATTCAATTTTATTTCATTATTCTCACGTATCACAAATAAATTTATAACATTCATCATGCACATGTATTTTTAGAAACAATTTTTTTTTCCTTTTAAATTTAAAATTTATTTGAATCTTGAACTGTTAATTCAATGCTAAAAGAAATATATCCGGGAATGGGAGAAGCAGATATATGAACAATATCTCACACAAACATATTCAGTTTTATTTCATTATTCTCACGTATCGAAATAAAAGTAACATTCATCATGCCGTGTATTTTTAAGAAACAATTCCTAAATTTAAAATTTACTGAATGAAGTGTTATTACAGTATATTCATATCCACACAAACACATGCAGAAATCTATACAGCAATAGGAAATTATATATATTTTATATTTATAAATTTTTGTATTATAGTATATATATATATATATATATATATATATATATATATATATATATATATATATATATATATATATATTCATATATATATATATATATATATATATATATATATATATATATATATATATATATATATATATATATATATATGTGTGTGTGTGTGTGTATATATGTGTGTATGTGATTTGTCAATTGCAGCCTTTACTGTTATATTACTTGAATTAAAAACGCTATATTGGAAAAAAATTCCCTTCAGATTTCTTTAGCATTCACATATTTTTTACAATTTGAAAAATCTCAAGCATGGAAGCACACTCAAAGCAGGTTCTCAAGGGATCAGCTTAAATTAAGAAGAGGTTTGTCTTTTTAGTTTTTTTTTGGCACACTTGACAGGAATTGTAGAAAAATCACCACCAGTGTAACGACTGTAGTTTTTACGTCATAAAGAGGGTAGTCTTCAAGTAATCCTCTTACCTTTTAGCCTAATCTACAATAAATGCTTGGGCAAAGATACTTTTTCTGAGATTCCCTCACAGGCTACAGTATTTTTTCGATTACTCTACAAAGACACCTAAGCTAAGATGCTGTATCTAAAACTCCTTGGCAGGCACAGTAATTTTTTCCGTTACTGAAGAATTTAGTCTGGGCTGGGATACTGTTTCTAATATTCCCTGCTAGGCTGCAGTATTTTTCCGACTACTCAAAAAAGAAGCCTATGTTTGGATACTGCATCTAAAATACCCCCAATAGGCTAAATGCTTTTTCTACTATTGAGAAAAAGCTTCCGAGAGGATGCAGCATCTAAAATTCGACGGAAGGCAACAGTGCTTTTCCTACTACTGAAAAAAACGAAAGCTAGGACACTGCGTATGAACTTCTCCAGTAGACTACCGTGCTTTTTCTAGTGAAAAAAAAAACCCTCGGATAAATTACTGTTTCTCGTTTCATCGCTAGCCTACAGTGCGTTCATATTAGCATATTATCACTTCAGTAGTCTAAATCATATTAATTTATAAAAAAAAAAAGGCATGCTTTACTTGTGAAAATATGTTAGCTAAGTAAAATATTTTCAACTGGCAAACCAATACACCATTCCACACTTCATTCAGGAGTCATTTGGTTATTCCACAGTTTTGCATCTATATCCACAATTATTCTCTGATTTCTCGCATCACTTCATCCACAAATATACACAACAACAACGGAAATATAACGTAAACTTTTCTTGAGCCCACCTTTACGGTATTTAGTCACTCAGCCATCTATTCTTTAATGAGCCTTAGCCCCATTTTAAAAACTTTAATCACTCAGTAACTTATCTTCTACTATACCATGAAGTCTCAATACCCTGCATACTGCCTCGCTATTGTTTCTATTGTAACCTTTTTTTTTCCGGGCCTCATATATGCTACATACAGCCTTTTCCCTTTAGATGTGTAGTTTGCATTAACATGACTGATAAAAATACTTCTTTGGGTGAGAAAATAGCATTTTATAAACAATAACCAAAATACAGTTTCATACATCCCTGTTGCATTTTCCCAAGATGTAACCGAGTACTGGGACCTTTCCCTGATAAAAGCGGGACGTCATATCTTAAAAACTAACCATAGAATTTTCTTGAAAATAATCTCATTATGTATCCCACATCCAAATTACATCAGAGATTCAACAACAACCTAATCTAACTCAACCCAACCTAACCTAACCTAGGGGCATGGCAAAAAACCGGGGCTGGTGCAATACTAGCATTTATCTCAGGAATTTGCATCCCGGTTTGCTCTCTGCTAACACACTCGAGACAATGCAGGACTTGTGAATAATGAAGAGAAACTGCTGAAACTTAAAAGGCTTCAAAAGAGTAGAAAGCTGAGAGCAAATTGGGTAAGAGTTAATTTATAATTGCAAATGAAAACCAATTAGGTGGAACAATAAACATTAATTTGACAACGGAAGAATGGAAATGGGTGATTCGTACGAGTATTTGGGAATAATAATTATTATTGACAAGGGTGCTATGCAAGAATAGGTGAATCACAGAATAGTTGAAGAAATCAAGAAAGGTGGCAGATCTTGTACAAAAAACTGGGATGCGACTCATCGTCTAAGAAAAACCAAGCTGGAAAGGTTTGAAGGGACAGTTGAGTCAACTCTCCTTTACAGAAGTGAAGTGTAGATGTTCAATACAAATAAGGGGGAAAAAGGTGAGAGCTGCTGAGATGAACTATTTGCATAGCATGTACAGAGTAAGAATTGAGAAATTTAGAAAGCTAAGCACAGGTGGAAAGATGGATTAGAATACTTTGAGATGGTTTTGTCATGTGGAAAGAATGGGCTATGACAGGTTGATGAAAAAAGTGTATTATTTAAAGTGTTAGGATGGAAGAGGAGTGGAAGTCTTATAAAAGGTTGGATATATGGCATAAAAATGTACTGGAAAGGGAGAACCTTTATATCCAGGAAGGTGAGAATGTGCGCAAGATAGCGATGAATGGGGAAATACGTGTAGAAGGGTTCAACATATTGCTGACTAGCCTTCTGTATAGGTGTATGAAATGGCTAATGTTGCGGAAGTTTTACTACACAGAATCTTATCCATGATTCATCATTCAAAATAAGAATATGGAAGTGACTGTTTTGTTGGTTTTGCTATAGAACCCACTCCATTAATTAATAGAAACATATTAACGTTGGAAAAATACATAAGTAAATATATATTTATGTATAAAAATTAATGCTTACACTGGCACATTTTATCACAATAATAAATGATGTGATAATTATTTCTGCATATCTTATATAATTATAAACGTGTGACGGAAAGCATCAATGGACCACCTGAACTCGAATCATCCCAGATGACCTTTCAATAATGTCTTTAGTCAATCAGAGTCAAGAGACCTCAGGAAAATGGACGATTAACTTGAGCAGCTGTCAGTTTAATAGGTCATACGTGTTAAACTCATTAATACTCAATACCTGAAAGTCTTTGTAATTTTCAAAAGACTTCAGTAAGTAGCTGTTCATTCTTTAATGTAATCATTGTTATTTACCATATTATTTTAGCTATTTCTATATCTATCTATGTAATTTTCGCTAGTTGAAAGTGAAGTATATGCCATTTTCTTAACCTAAAACCTGATAAGAAAAAATTTGCTAACACCGGAAGTAGAATTGTGAGCATTTCTGTTCATATATCGACTCATTTTGTTTATGGGTAAAGCTATCTTATTCTAAAAAGCTCGTATTACCATCTACCGTCATTAACTCTTCATTGTTAGAGGTCTTATTGGTTCTGAAATGTTTTACAGTGAATTTGTAGAAAGATTTTTTGGAGGGCAGCTCAAAATAGAACGCATTTTCAGAAGCCAAAGCAGATCGGACTTACAAACATGATAGAAAGCTTCCCAGTACGAAATTCTCTTCCAAAATCATTGAAATTACTCTCTCAAGAATAAAGTTAGGATCTGTTTGGTTTTTCTTCTAATTTTTTAAAAGCATATAGAATATTTCCTCTGCTAACATTGCATTATATGCAATTATTTCAAATTACATTAAGTTTATTGGAAATTTCTACAGATTACCATAACAATGATGATCATAATCTTCAGAAAACAAATTTGAAGGATATTCTATTCAAGCAACTATTTTTTAGTAATTTTTATAATATGCGTGCATTACATGGTATATTTAAATATCCTGTAACTTGTCAACCAGTCTTCCCCAAAAAAGAAAGCCAATGATAATATTATGACATAAAGAGGAAAAGCAAAGGCACGGGAGAAGGTATAATGGACATTAAAAAGGCAAACAAATAGATATAATTGAACTAAAACATGCGCATACACAATCAAAAATCGAGAAATAAATGGAAAAATTAAATAATGGTGCTTTTAAGTCATATTGGTCTTAAAATCTCGAGTATTGGCATCCATCATACAGTCCGGAAACAGATGATCTCTGTTACAGGGCAATACAGTTCAATTGCACCTAAACCGAATTTGGAGGCCAACACTTTATTTTACTCCTTTGCTTTATCCTCGGCCCATTCCGTTAAAGCAGATTATCTGCAAGGTCGCTTCCCGAATAAAAACCATTTATGCTGAAAGAATCATTGATCTTGTTTTCTGAAAAGTCACAGGCACTGAATAAGAATGATTTTAGTCTCTTTTTAAATATGAATGACACCCTGCAACATTTTTACCATATGTCTAAACTCAATGACATCAAAGCTACTGGTATCTTGGGAGCAAGAATTAAAATTCTGACAGATGAATACATTTACGCTCACTGTGTTGATTCTTCTTAGATATAAAATGAAATCTATAAATATACTTACAGACATATATCCTAAACGGGCACTTCCTTCCCTTTGACCTCGTGGAGCGAATAGTGAACACCAATCCTGAGATGGTGCTTATAATCTTGATATTATATCACCAACAATCACAAAAGCACTGTCGATTAAACACTTAAGGCGGGAAAGAAAAATGGAAATGTACGGCAGCTGCCAGTGCCACATTACCGTACACTAATAACTGTGCCCATTAACTCTAGAGGCTGAAACACAATTGCCAAAAAGGAAAGTTTCCTATGAAGATAGAGCTTTTAGAGTATGGGAAATCAGGATAACTTTTCATGATGGTTGAAATCATAACAACCAATTACTGGAAAAAGAAAACGACCTCTCACAGTCAGAGCAATTCGGTCTAAAGGATAGGTATTCCGGCAGGCTACTGACATCCCGACAGGAGAATGTTTCAGCAATGGAAGAATAAAAAATGTGAATCCCATGGCATCACTGGCATCAAGCCTGTAAGAGGGAGACCCTCCAATACAATACATAGCTTTCTAGCAGCAAAATGATGAGCTTGTCAAGTGTTCCAAAACTGAACTCATCGACTCGAGGACACTTTAAGTGCGTGGGCCCATATTCTGCCGCGAAACACGAAAGCTTCTTCATTTATTTCCAGCTTGGAAGTAGCTTTTAGTGATCTACTTGCACAAGGAAATATGAGGAAATCGAGTAAGTTGAAAGGTCTCTGTGGCAATTCAAAATACACACTCGCTCACACAAAAACACACACATTCACGCGCTAGTTTCAGTAAGGAGGCATGATCGTGTCATGCTATAAAGTTGAACGTAAGTCTAATTCATCTCATGAGAGTATACATCTGTCAAATTCGCATAGATTTTACTAGAGCTAGCTGGGACTGCCAGCACCAACGTCATCTTTAGTATACCCTGAAGATGACTTCAGAATAAAAGTTGAGTCTCGGTATCTCCTTTAGTTTTCAAGTGAGGATCTTCTTATATATGTATATATGTATATATATATATATATATATATATATATATATACATGCATATATGTATATATATATATATATATATATATATATATATATATATATATATATATATATATATATATATATATATATATAT
>NC_089767.1:17505149-17540149 GCF_040412425.1 Macrobrachium rosenbergii | reverse complement strand
CGGTGGATCCGGAGGTGGAAGGAACAAGGAAATGTATATTCGAAGTCCAGGAAATATCCCGCTTTGTATTCGAGTCAACGCGGGAGTTTATACAGTCAGCAGAATGAGACCTGTTCCAGTTTGCATAATTATTCGACGAGACACGGATGTGATGTCAGTTGTTTCAATGTTTCACAGAACAGTGATGGAGGCTACGCTTACTATGGCAATGAAGTTACGGAAAACTGTTATTCCTCGTCTTGTCCTGCATACACTTACCACAATGCAGAATAATAATTTAGGTTAAAATAAACATTTTGATGGTTTGCCAGTATGAAAATATTTCAAACATTTTGCATAAATGTCAAGTTTATTATAATTCAAACATAAAAGGGGTTGGTTAGATATGGGAAGTCTTAAAACCTTATTAAAAACTCCATTATCAATTTATTAATCTGGAAGGCTAAACTCATCTACATTTTAAAGGAAGATTTGGTTGTTTTACTAATTCGTATTTATAATCTACGATTGTGATAAGGAAGTGATGTTTTATGGAGCACAGTGAACTTTCATGTAAAAAAATCGCCTAACATTTGATTTGTAAATCTAACAAATTCATACATCCATAATTGTAATAAATTTTATAAACCTAGATATTTCTTGGTTGTTTATTATCATGTCCATATTCATTTTTTTAAGGGAATAGACAAACGGAGAAAGAAAGAAAATATAAAGAAATTACGTAATATTTCCCGCAGGAATTCTGAGCAAATTTAAATAGTGATTCCGAAGTTATAATCTCTCTCTCTCTCTCTCTCTCTCTCTCTCTCTCTCCATGGATTAAGTAGCATTATCCTTGCTATGGAAAGAACGATTTGGGCAAATTCTCTTAGACTCATTCGGCCTATGTTAATATAAACAGTGAAATAGATACCTGATGGTCAGTTGCCGTTACTGGTCGTTCGTGAAGTGTGCAAAACAGAGGAGGGAAAGAGTGGTTAGTCTGGTTACTTCTGTGCAAACTGGCGTCGAGAGAGAGAGAGAGAGAGAGTAGATGAGGGAGTAAAATATATATATATATATATATATATATATATATATATATATCCATATATATATATATATATATATATATATATATATATATATATATATATATATATTTATATATATATCCATATATATATTATATATATATATATTATACCAATATATTATATATATATATATATAATACACATTCAGGATATCCATAAGACAAGAAGTCCTCAAAGTTCTTTATTCAGAAATGTTTCGAAAATTCTTTTGCACATCATCAGTCTGCAATAAATTATAAAGAGCAGTTAAAACTAAAGTTAAAATGGCAATTATTATACCAACAGTAAAATTTTTTATAACAAAATTAACATAAAAGCAGAAAAATTTTTTATTAAAAAAAGAAAAAAAAGAAATATATTAAAATTCATCAAGTTTATTAAGGAAATTTAACTACCTTACAGTACGCAAGAGGAAGAATCTGAAGAAACGTCAATGCCACAACACTGACGTCAAGGACAACACCTTAAGCGAGAGAGAGAGAACCGCAAGGTGTTGTCTGGGCATTTTTCTTCAGCCATTCTTCCCTCTTGCGTTGTACTGTAAGGTAGTTAAATTAACAAACTTGATGAATTTTAATATATTTATTTATTATTTTATTTTATTTTATTAATTTTTTTATACAATTTTTCTGCTTTTATGTTGACTTTATAAAATTTTTACTGTCGGTATAATAATTGTTATTTTAACTTTAGTTTTAAGGTACTCTTTATAATTTATTGCAGACTGATGATGCAAAGAATTGCACGAAACGTTTCTGAATAAAGAACTTTGAGGACTTCTTGTCTTATGGATCTCCTGATTATGCATTTGCTGCTTGAAAAGATATATATATATATATATATATATATATATATATATATATATATATATATATATATATATATATATATAAAAATATTTCATAACTGAAACTGCGATGGTTCCGTAGAGGTAATGCTCTTCTGAAAATGGAAATATCCATGAAATATCGGTAAGATATTGATCTCTCTCTCTCTCTCTCTCTCTGAATCCTTATAGAATGAATCGAGGCTCCAGCAACTGGAGGACGATAAGCAACTATTTGCTCAGTTTATCTCCGAGTTCAGGCCAAATTAGTTAAAATGAACTGCTTGCTTTTAAACAAAAGGCTCACAAAAAAGGAAATAAGGCCTAAAGGTGCTTTATGGGTGACAGAAGATTTGAAGTTACAGTTCTCTGATGTCGAAGAAAAGAGACTGAGAGCTAAATAGAAATATATATAAAAAAAGTCTTACGCAAGATGGTAAAATGGAGAATGATGGGTCCTTTAAAGGAACATAATTCAGTTGAACTTTATCTGAATTGAAGGTGAATTTTAGTCCAACAGTGTGAGAACTGATTTGGTAAACACTGGTTTTCTTCTGATTTCACATTGTCTAATGTGAAATATATATATATATATATATATATATATATATATATATATATATATATATATATATATATATATATATATATATATATATATATATATATATACATATATATATACACACATATATATATATACGTGTGTGTGTGTGTAAACTTTTCAACATTAAGATATTTCCCCTAACAAGAGTGGCTCTAGACAAAATTCAACACAATTAATACCTCCACTTTCACATAGTAACTGCTAAATTTTGTTGGTTCACTTTAACCGATATCTTACTCAACATTAGTCAATCATACACATTCACAGATAACATTAAATCCCTTATAAACTGCGCCACTCACGTCTACCTTACACACACACACACACACACACACACTCATGTTTCCTGATTAAGGCCCTTCTTTTCCTATAACTCTTTCACTCCATCTACAAAGGATTTTCTAAGTCTTCCTCTTCCTCCTAACACTATAAGATTTACATTCTTCACCAATGAATCGTCCGTCATTCCTTTCACATGACTAAACCATCTCATAATGATCTAGCCTTGCACCTGTGCCAACCTTTTAACCACTTCTTTTGAGCTCTTTTGCATTTCTAGCCGCTTTAACTCTTTTACACGAGTTTTTAAATGCAAATAATTCTTCTCAACAGCTTCAACCATCCATTTGTTCATATTTAATATCAAATCTTCACCCCCATAAAGGAGAATTGGCAAAACAATTCCTTCATATATTTTCTTTTGCCGTTGTATCACTCGAAAACCTCCAGCTGTCTTTCACTAAACAAATTATCCGCCACGCATTTCTTCTCTTATGATTTAAATTTATGAACTTTCTAAACTCAAGACTGCTTTTTTTTCCTTTTTTTGCTATACCAATCCGGGATACGGGGCTTCAAACCTCCTGACTGATGCTATTTGCTGACGCACGCCGTGCAGAGGACAAGAATATTATCATTTTTCCTTTCTCAGCATCCTTCAGGATAAGAGCCTCATCTGCTGTCTAGTGGTCAATATGAAAATAAGAATGTTATGCGAAGATCATCACTGGTTCTCTTCACTAAAGGACAAGATAGGAAGAATCACGAAATTATGAAGCTATTTATTGTAAGTTTGAGGCATCCAGTCTCACTAACTCTTACCAATGCAGGAGTTTCTGATTTTTCTATTCTCTTTCAGACTTGATGAAAAACTATGGAAGCCCGTTTCGTGATTTTCCTATTAATGAATTACGTGGCAAGCAAGAAAATTCCTCTTCTTTCAGGTTAGTACACACTCATTCGGAAACAACTGTTTGATGTGATAAAGTAGCTATAATAGGTGTCAGTGTATTGACAATGTTCTTCCATCCATAAAAAAGGATTACTCTTCGCAATAAAAGACGAAATACTCTCTTATCATTAACTGGCTCTCTCTTTCTACCAGTCTGTTTTAATATAACACTATATCACGGTAGCTGGGGACAGGACTAATTTCAGAAATAAAGCGCTAAATTAAAGTGCATAACTTTACAACATTATAAAGCACAACAAAAGCTTATAACAATATCCGCATAACGTAAAGAGTTTCAGGAGGGAGTTTGTCAGTTAAGTCAAGGTAAATACCTGAACGCGATCATATTAATCTCTCATTCTAATTCATTTCCAGGTTTCGATCTGATTTCTGAGTCCCACGGCGCTGTGAAATCCATCATGGCTGCTTCGGCTGTCAAGGAATCGTCAGTAATTCTCATAACTGACAGAGCATCATCTTCCAATGCAGCTTCGTTGGTTAGTTCGTTGCTTAACTTTGCCAGTATTTAAGGCTTCCTTTTTTGAAGGAGCGTTTGCAGTGAGCTTTTATTAAACCATAAGGTATCAGGTGTTTGAAAGCAGTTCATTATATGTGATGTTTACCATTTGGCAATGAAATGAATTTTTATATATCCATGTCAGCATTACTAATCCGTATGAAGATACTAATAATTATTGCAGTTTTCAGGCCTTTCCACAATGAATTCAGGGATCAACGTGTACTGTATACAGGAATCGTTCAATACAACGTTTACCATAAACATTAGAGAGGTATTGTATAATCGGCAAGACCAAAAAAAATTATAAATTTTAGTTCATAAGAATTCCAGATATCGATGAGACTTACAATACTTAGCTGATATCAGTGACTATGAAATGTTGTGATTGTTCCTTCATCCAAGAGACATAAGCCCTAGTGTATAAAGTAGTGACAACAAAAACATCTTCGATTAAAACTTCATCTTGACTTAAGAAGCTCCAATAGATTTGCAATGCAAACACTAATATAAACACCACTAACGTGAAGTCTCATACGTAATTCAAAAGACTAATTATCATTTGAGAGATCATTCATCATGAAATATGTATTGCGTGTCGACTACAATAAATATTTCTACAAGATATTCATTCAAGTCCTGCAGAAATCTGTATGCCTGAAAATTCTCTTTTTTTTCAGTCACTTTATTTTCTGAAGACTCCTCTTATGATTGCGTCCAGTGATAAAGAAGACACTCTGTCATTTATTCTGAACTCCTTGTTTGAAGACAACCTCCTGATTTGGACAACGAAGCTCCTTGTGATAACACGCCTCCCCATTGCTCGCTTATCTGAAGCAAAGAAAGTCCTCTCAAACGTCAACGGAATGATAATGATGCCTGCAAATATAGGAACCACAAAAAGGTATGTACTTATATATGTATGGGGTGTGTTTTATTTTTTAATTCAGGGACCGAACAGGAAACTACATACCTACGTAGCTGAGTTTGAGGGAGACCAGTAAAATAAAAGGAAAACACAATTTGTGAAGGGGTAAAGAGTTCGGTAGAAGAAGGAGAAAAGGTTAAAGTGGTGAGTGGTCGTTGGCAGAAGTTACTAAGTTGTCTGAACTGAAATGCAACTCATGCTTCAAGCTCAGCTGATCACAAAGAGACCACAGTATACTTAATGGAGAGTAAGAAGTTGAATCACCGTAAATATGACAGCATATTGTAGTAGGAAAGATGGTGTCAGCATAAAGAAATGGCACTAATCATTATGGAAAAACAAGAGTTTGTAACATCTAAGAGAAACATCAAAATTTAAATTTAAATTTAACGGTTAGATCAATGTCGTCTTAATAAAAAGTTTCATATTCCAAGCTGTTGACAAAAATTTTGAGAGGTCGGATAAGTTTTTATTGAACGGGACAAAAGACTTTGATTAAAGGAAACAGAAACGTCCAGAACCCACATCTTGGCTTGACGAAGTTATGTGCCCCTCATTCGGATATTTTCTTAAGATCAGAGTTAACAGACAACACAAGATATTCAATGTATTCAATGTAGTCTCCGGCCGGCCAATGAAGAATTAGAGGAATTTATTTCTGGTGATAGAAATTCATTTCTCGCTATAATGTGGTTCGGATTCCACAATAAGCTGTAGGTCCCGTTGCTAGGTAACCAATTGGTTCTTAGCCACGTAAAATAAAGGGCAGCCCTACGAGAGCTGTTAATCAGCTCAGTGGTCTGGTTAAACTAAGGTATACTTAACTTAGTCAATGCAACAGTGGAGGGATGGGAGACGAGCGAAGAACTATCTGTCTGAATCGTTGGCAAAAAGGATAAAAGGTGGAGTGGGGAAGGACAGTAAAAAAGGGACTTAAATGAAAGGGTGTTAGAACGTAATCCAGAGAAACTGGAAGGCCGCAAACATCATGGTTACTAAAGTAACGGACATAGAGCAATTCTGCAAAAATCCTGAAATGATTTTACAGAAAAGAGTAGACCCAGAGCCATGAAGTTTGAATGACAGGCTCATGCCACATGACAAGAGATTCTCTGAAATCCTCCAAAGATGCCGGGAATTCACTAATTATGAAAGAATGTCGATAGGGGATTTTGCCCTTCCAAACCACGGAAGGTTCAATGGTAAGCTAGGAGTTGAAATATATATATACGTTTTTTTCATAAGGTGACAGTTGATTCATGCTTAGAGTACATTAGTATTTATACCATGCTTATAATTCACGTGCATGCACGCGCGCTCGGGCGTATACAAACACACTCCATGTTTATACATGCATATATATATACATATATATATATATATGTATATATATACATATATATATGTATATATATATACATATGTGTGTATGTGTGTGTGGTGTATATATATGTGTATATATATTACATATATATAGTATATTCGTATGTATATACAGTATATAATTTATATATAATATACATACATATATATATATATATATATATATATATATATATATATATATATATATATATATATATATATATATGTACATCATATACTTATTTGGGCACGAGTAAGCGTACATGCATCTGTATAATAAGCATACTAAAAAACATAGCTATTTATCATTCTCAAGCTGCGTTACTGGTCTCAATACTTACATTACAAAACAACATTCCTTTCAATTGTTTCTAAAACATTTTCAGCTGGAGTGTCTACATTGTCGTTCCGTATAGCTACCGATCCTTAGAAATCGCCAGGTGGACTCCGAAAGATGGACTGAAGTTCATGACAAACTACAGAGCTTTTCCTAACAAGTTTAACAGGTAAGTTGAATATGAAAACGTAGGCGTTGACTTGTGAATACAAAACCTAATCTAGAAAATAGTTGCATAAAACAATTCACTCTTTATTCACTTATCTTCCTTTACCGGTTATTTATATTATCTCTAATTTATTCTATTTCATTTTTTCTGCGTTGCTGCCTTTTTAAATTGTGCTTATTTTAATTTAGTCAGTTATTATGTTCACATTGAATTAGGTTGTTTACCAAATTTTAATTATTTTATCTTTTTCACATTTTATTTAATTATTGCCCTACCCGTTGAATTTTCAACAGTTTCTATAAGTATTCAATATATATAATAAGTCTCCTTGTAAAAATAAAAGAAAAAGTTACTTTTTTCAAATTTGATAACATTGCTTACTGACTATTAATTTATTTACTCATACCAACGTGTCTTTCAAATATATCTTCCTTTAAAATCATCAGAATATTTGCACACAAAATTCCTGTTCATCTTCAGATTTCTCGACGGTGGGCATTTAAAAGTGGCTGCCGAATTCTACCCTCCGCATGCTATGTTGAAGGAGAACTTCGTTGTTAGCGACGAAGATCCTAACCCGTTCTACGGTCCTGTGGTGGACATCCTCGATATCCTGGTATCCACCATGAATTTCACGTAAGTCTTGTATTGGGTCAACAGTTTGCCAAGATGGCGAATCAGTGGCCTTTTTATATATATACTGTATATATATTTGGCCTTTTTTTTATCCATGTTTCCAAAACCGCAACCCGATATTTAAGATATGATTAAAGTTGTTTGATCTCTCTCTCTCTCTCTCTCTCTCTCTCTCTCTCTCTCTCTCTCTCTCTCTCTCTCTCTCTTTGTATAACACGCACGGGCACACACATTCTTGACTGTTGGCTATAGAATAAAGAGAGCATTGCCTAAAGTCATTTATCATCTTATTTGTGAAGACTAGTGAAATAAAAATAGTAAAACAGCTTGCCAAGAATATGAAGAGTTTATGTTAAGTATTTTCACAAAAAAATATTTTTTTCTGATTTAGATACAGTGTGTTCCGCCCACCTGACGGAGCCTGGGGCTATCGATTCCCCAATGGCACCTGGAATGGCATGGTGGGCATGCTGGACAGGGAGGTAGGTCATTTAGTGGTGAAACTCTTGCATGGTGGAAATGCTCTTTATGTGAGAAGGCTTAGAAGGTTTTGGGTGGGTTTCCAAAATTTTGTCCTAAACTTCCCTTTTATTTCAAAAACACTGTTGTTTATTTACCTGAAATCATTTTAGGTTTCAGGCCACTTGGGAAAGTTGATCAAAGATAAAAGTTACTTTGTCACAGAAGAGTAAAATAATATGTGCATAATGCTTGTTTAAACCAAATTTAACTTTCACGCCTAGGCATTTATTCTGTCGTGTACTGTCTCAGCGATGTATTATAAAGAGGACGAAGGTATACCAATTGCAAGATGGATGATTTGTCTTTATAATTATTGGCTTAACGATGTTGATGATGATGTTTGAAAGCTCATTTATCTGTCACCATATTCAACTCTGTCCAGAGAGAACAGTAATGCAATTTACAATATTTCAGGAGGTGGATTTGGCCCTTGGCCCTTTCAACCTGATCTACAGCCGGGCTCAGGTCATGGACTACACCGCTCCCTTAATGACAGACTATGGCAGAATCATGGCCAGGAAAGGAGAGACCGAAATTAACCCTTGGGGCTTATATGAACCTCTGACGCTGAATGTCTGGTTGCTAACGATACTGAGTCTGATCGTCGTGATTTGGGCTTCCTTCTTCTTGACGCGTTTTTCTGGCAAGGAAGAAAAGTCTCTGTACTCTTCTGGCAATTACGTCAAGATCTTGTTAGGCCAAGGTGAGATGATTCAGTTACCCGAGATACTTTTATCAAGTGGCTGCATTATGTGAAATAATTGAAATTCAAATTAAAATTTAAAAAGATTATTGATATACGTCAAATGGAGTGTAGCGGCATGCTGCTACACCCACCAACAAAATTCAAAAGAGATTCCAGTGAATGAAAAACAAATATTTAATATGAGAAAAATTTTAAACCAATTACTACAATAGCAAATATTACATTGAATAAAAAATTATATTAAACAAAAGTTAAACAAATCAATCATACTAATGCCAAACTATCGATCAAACTTTATATAAATCAAAAGTTGATACTATACTATAGCAAAATTAATTATGTGAAATGCTCTAAGATAATTTATCATGGCTTGTTAGTCACGTATGAATAGCAGTGTTAATAATAACCTCTTGCCAGAATTTGGCTAGCGCTAAGCAAGTGATTTAGCTACTGCATGACAGACAGAGTAGCAATTTTGTTTGTGTGGTCTTGGGGCACTCATGTACAGGATATTGAAATTTCTACTTTGCACACATCACGTAGTTAGTATAACATTTCATATAGTTTTGATAATATAACCGGTTGAATTTGTCCGTTATTAAAATCTTGCCCCTTATAAATATCCGAGAAAGTTTCGAAATCAGTCTTAATGAAAGAGTCATTGAACATTTGCTCTAAACTGCTGCTCCTCATTTACCAGTTTGTCAAACCGTGGGATCATTGTGGCAAGGCTACATCTAATATCATGCTCGGGGTTAAGCTTGTTCCTCGACTTTTGATATGAGTCAGAGCCTGTGTCCCTGCGACCCACCAAAATTGATCTCGCCACCCATAGTTTGAGAACCACTGCTAGTCTAAACAATGAAGATTTGGAGAGCTGAACAGATTACTTAATGCGCTTATGTACGTGTGTCTGTGTGTATGTTTGTGTACACATTACGCTGGTACAGACAGATAAAAGGAAAAGAGCGGTTGTATTACGACAGGAAGAGGGAACTTAAATTTACAATTCACAAGTGGATTAAGTCTTGGCGGATCTTTCTATCAATGTTTTAGGTCATAGATAAGACATTTAACGTAAAGAGAGCTTAATAGTTTGTGATTTGAAATAATTATAATTATAACCGTGAGAAGGAGAGAACTAGAAAGAGTTGGATAGATGGCATCAAAGAGATATTGGAAAGTGGAAGCCCTACAACATCTATCAAGAACAAAATAACGTACCGAACTGAGGTCAATGACGCAGTGTTTGCTGGGTATTGACACAGTGCTGATGAGCCTTATGTAGGCGTCGGGGACCTTTAATGCTATGAAAGTTTTCTGCACAGGGCTTTCATCCACGACTCAGCAGTGTAAGTAGAAAAGTGGCAGTAATCATTATTTAATTTTCCTCTTGAGTCACCCCCTGCTAGTCGAAACGTCTTTATGTTGTAAACAAAAATAAAAGTAATACTAACATCTACGTTCCAGATATGGAGAAACGCGGGATAAAGGAATGGTCCCGAAGTATAATCGTTGGAACGTGGATGATTGCCGTCTTAGTCTTGATGAAAAGTTACTCTGGCAATCTGTGGTCCCTCCTGATCGTTCGCTTGGTGCCACAGCCTTACCACACCGTCAGGGCTGTTGTGGACGACCCTCGCATAACCGTCTTAATTGGGGCAGGAGGTTCTTACCAACAAATAATATATGTGAGTATTTGTATGCTTTTGCAGAAACTGCTGCTGTACCAGTGGTATATGTGAGTATCATAATGCCTTTGCAGAAACTACTGCTATACCAATGATATATTTGAGTATTAGAACGCTTTTGCAGAAACTGATACTATACCAGTGATATATGTGTGAGTATCAGAACGCTTTTGCAGAAACTGCTGCTATAGCAATGGTACAGGTCAGTATCAGAACGCTTTTGCAGAAACTACTGCTATACCAATGATATGTGTGATTCTCAGAATTTTTTTGCAGAAACTACTGCTATACCAATAATATATATGAGTATCAGAATACTTTTGCAGAAACTACTGCTATACAATGATATACGTATGTGATTATCAAACGCTTTTGCAGAAACTACTGCTATATACCAATAATATATATGAGTATCAGAACACTTTTGCATAAACTACTGCTATACCAGTGATATATGGGAGTATCAGAACACTTTTGCAGAAACTACTGCTATACCAGTGGTATAGGTCAGTATCAGAACGGTTTTGCAGAAACTACTGCTGTACCAATGATATATGGGAGTACCAAACGCTTTTGCAAAAACTGCTACTATACCATAGCCACTCCTGGCTGTAAACAGTACAGTATGCCTGCATGAAAATGAAAACAATAAGCTCTTGGTTAAAGGAATTTTCGAAGACTGTGATAACTCAAGGCTTACTGAAAGACATGGTTAATAACTAAGAGAAAATCAGGTTGGGGATGATTAAGATATTATTTCTAAGTTCCTCAAGAGATTAGGCTTATGTGCAAATTAAAGTAGGCCTATATAATTCTATGTGCAGTAACTCATTCCCATACCTCTCTATGAACAGAGCATCCCAACGGGAGTGTTCAAAGAACTCGCTGATGCTGGAACAAAAGGCAAGATTTCTTACCTAGAGTTCACCAAATTCAATGATGCTATGGGCATGGTGGCGCAAGGGACTTACGTACTGATGAGTGAGGACTTGTCGTTGAAAATGCTTTTAGTGGAACACTTTACACAGACTGGTAAGTGCTAATATTACTAGTACTAGTACCAGTACTAGTACTAGTACCAGTAGTAGTAGTAGTAGTAGTAGTAGTAGTAGTAGTAGTGAAGAAATTGCATGCTACGTAAAGCTTGCATTTAAATTACATCTATTCTTAGCATAAACAAATCGTTCAGAATGAGGCACATTTTCCAATATTATATAATCTGGAGGACTCTCAGTTAATTACTTCGGTGCTTAAATGCTCGGTTTGATACAGCACAATGCTATAAATAAAAATATGTCTATGTTTCTTCCAGGATCATGCATATTCTATCTGTCAAAGGAACGCTTCTTCCCTCTAATGGTGGCCATGGGTGCTCGGAAGAACGGTCCTCTCACGCAGGCGTTTGATAAACGGTAAGGAGTAATAATAACGTTTAGTTTAGTTTATTGCGATAATGGGTTCAATGAATTTGGGATGGGGTGTTTGGAGAAGCCCATATAGGTCTATCTGTTGAGTCATCAGCGCCTGTTTCTTCCTGGTCCCAACTTTTTTTTTTTTTTTTTGTAAGAATGGAATTTTATATGGAACATAAATTTAAATTTACTTATGTACATACATACATATACAATATCCATATACTGATAGTAAAAATTATAGACAATATGTATCTGTATAGCATTACAACCTCCTAGATGAAAAATGAGAATTAAAGTTTTTAAATGATTTAGAGAGGGCATACCTATTCCTGTATATAGAAAAAAATTAAATGAGGTCATTTAACAAGGGACCCAGATTTATAACTATACCAGCTTAGGGGTAAGAATGGAATGTAATGCAAAAAACCATAAAATTTAGAGTGGGACAGTCATTCAACGCTGAAAGGCAAATTGAGAGTAAAAATTTGAAAGGTGTAACAGCAGGAAAACCTCCCAGATGCACTATAAAACAATTGTTAAGAGAGCGCAGAAAGTAAGGTGGAAGAAAGAGAAAATGAAGGGAGGTGCAATAAAAGGAATGAAAGAGGTAGCAGCTAGGGGTCGATCGACGCTTCAAAAACCATAAGTATTTAAACGTGTGAGTTTTTGACGACGCTAATCACTTATCTCACAAAGATAGCGTAATTGAAATTTGAGATATATCCGGACATTTTTTGCAAATTCATATACTTACATAATCTACATTTCCATTAAAAAGTTTATGTGTAATTCCTCATAAGTAGTTGCTACAAATATTCGCTCCAAGGAAATGTAGTGTGACGTGTAGAACGTTTTAAGCTAAAAGACTATGAAATACTTTTACCCTAAAAAATATAATTGTTTTTAATCTATAAGTCATGGAATGTTGAGACATCTCATATAGCATCCGCATCAAATTCTAGAAACCTTTTCTACAGAACAGTTTCTGTCAAAGGCGATCTTCCCCACAGAATAGTCGCCATCACAGAGAGTGGATTATTCAACTACTGGCTCTACAATGTGCTACGCATATCCGCTCTTTGTATCAATGCGCCTACCAAGATTCTCGTTCAGTCCTCGCTTTCTCTCTCCAACCTTTGGGTAAGTATGAAGGGATAAAGGGGTCTCTGGTCCTGTTTTAAAATATGTGGAATTAGCCTGAAAGGAAATAAATAAAGAGGTTTGATTCCTCAAATTAAGTGTATTGGTTCAGGGTGCACTAGGGAAATGGATTTGTAACATGAATACTTTGCAAAACTAAGTTAGCATTCGCACTTTACCAAAATATTTTGACACCTTACAGTAAAGTAAGATGTAACATGAATACTTTACAAAAATAAGTAAGTATTAGCACTTTACCAAAATGTTTTGACACTTCACAATAAAAGTAAGCATTTGTTGGTGACAGTCTGTGTTGGTCGTAGAGTTGCTAAACAGTACAGAAAATAAATAAATAAACTTTGGCCATAAAAATTAAAGGTAACGAGATTTTCATTCAAGGAGCTTTTAGAAGGAGCTCTGATTTGTATCTTCTTTCGCAGGGTATGTTTGCCACATTTGGAGGTGGATGTCTCGTCAGTTGCGTCATCTTTTTCTTGGAACTGGCAAATGGTTACTTGGCTCCAAAAACCAATCCACTCATGTTCCTCAGTCTTCCGGACATCAACTGACATCAGTCAAATTAGGACACACCTACTTTCTTCGATGAAAATTCTGTTGATAAAGTTTTAATGCAGCAAAATAAACTGATTGCTCAACAATTCTAATACATGCTGATGAGACTTTTTATTAACAATTGATAACCTAAAATGATTGCTTGCTAACCATGAAGCAACTATTTTCTTATTTGCTTATTAACCTACTGTATTAAATATAATATACATATATATATATATATATATATATATATATATATATATATATATATATATATATATATATATATATATATATATATATATATATATATATATATATATATATATAATATGTATATATATATATATATATATATATATATATATATATATATATATATATATATATATATATATATATATATATATATTGCTTATAAGTCATTTGAAATTGGTCCTCCATTAGAGCCAATAATTCATGAAACAGAGCGCCTCTACTCATTTTCTTCTAATGGTATTCTTATTTATGCCTTCTTCTCCAATCTTTTGCCCTCTATCTTATTCTTTATCCTCTCCTCTTTCGCCTTACACCAAAGCCTTAAACAGCACTTGTTTTCTCTCTTGCAAAAACTTATATTATTAGTATTATTACTCCTGCGGTTTAGGTATGTGTGGTGCCTTTTCCCCTGTCTTTTATTTGTCTTATAAATCGACATTTTAATGTGATTTTTAGTTAAATGGTTTGCAAATAACGTCAGCCTTGAAAATGCCACTCTAGCAGCTATAGGGAAACGTTGGTTTGATAACCTGTAGTGATAATCCTGCCTTTCCCTTCGCCTTCGGGATCGTATCTTGAGTAGAAAGTCACACTACCTGGATACAGTATGTATGTATGTATAAATACATACATACATATCACACACACACACACACATAATATATATATATATATATATATATATATATATATATATATATATATATATATATATATATATAATATAAAGTTAACCAATACTTTTCATGATACTGAAATGTGCGAACGAAAATCCTAATAAATGAATTAATTTGGGTTATTCAGATCAAGTAAGCATCACTGACTAGCTGCGTTTCAGAACAGAGATTGATGCAGACAGAGGTTTAGTCAATACTGGCGTCAATACACATTACAACATCACATAGGAAAAATACCGGATGGTTCACTTTAAGCTATGATCTGTCTAAATCTTGGCTCAAAGTAGATGATTTCTGCCTCATATCATCAGTTTTCTATCTTTAATTCTTTAGCTAAAGATTCTTACAGGCATTGTTAACAGACTATAACAAACAGTAACTTACTTTACGTCTGCACCACAAGTCAACATTAAGAGTTGTTAAAATAAACTTGACTGATAACATAACTCTATCTAAGAGTTTAAGATGAGAGTCAGCACCAGGAGACCACACTGGAGAGGAGTACTCCAAACAAGGAAGAAGAAGAAGAAAAAGGATAAAACACAGATACAAAAGCTTCATCCCGAAACATTCTAAAATATTTCCACAAGATACCAACTTTGAGAAACAGAGAAGAAAATATTATGCATGTGCTTTTCAAAAGTAAATCTCTTATCAAAAGTTACATCTAGAATCTTAGAAGAGTAATTGACATTTAAAACTGTACCATTCAAATGTAAATCAGAGTGCAAAGGCAAAAGTGTTCTGGATCAACCAACTATCATACTTTGAGTTTTAGAAGGGTTAAGCTTCATGCCCAAAGTCTACTCCTCTCATGAATATGTGTCAGATCTCTATTCAAGGATTCTGCAGCCACAAATCTAAAGCACGGAAGAAGGACTAACAGCTAGAAGCGTTGCATCATCGGCATATGCAATCAGTTTATTCAACAGACTTTGCCACTTGTCACTAGTATATTAAATAATAAATAGCAAAGATCCAAGAACGCTACCTGAAATGACGTAACTAAAGCTATTATACAGGCTATTAGCACAGACCCTTAGGGACCTGCCTATTAAAAATTCATTTAAAGTATCAATAAAAGATCCACCAGTTCCCAATAATCTTAGCTTGCAGCTAAGTGCACCATGATTCACAAGATCAAAGTCTGCGCTAAAATCTAGACAGCCCATACATGCCTCAGCACCCTCATCAAGAGAGCTCTGCAAGACGATAGATACTGACAAGAGAGCATCACAAGTACCAAGGCCTTCGCGAAACCCAAACTGTAATGCTGGTATCAGGTTATTATCTTCACTAAACATACAGAGACACTTAGAGACCAACTTCTCAAAAACCTTAGATAAAACAGGGGTAATTGAAACTGACCGATACAGTCAGTGGGGCATGAGGACAGACTTAGACTAGTCCCCTAGGTAATGCAGCTAATTTGGCCTTACCTCCGAACAGTAAGAAATCTTGCAAATCAGACTGATTCTCTGAAAATTGTAGTAATCTTAGGAGAAATGAAATCAGCAGTCAGTTAAAAAAAAATGTGAAAGATCCAATTATGGTCTATGCTGCCATAACTTTCAAGGCCCAGCAGCAAAGTTTTGATTTCTCGAGACTTGAAGGCCATCGAATATAACTTAGGTGCAGGAAAGCATGACTCAGGCAACACCCAGGACTCACCAAACTGTCTGCTCAAAGACTTGAACCAAATGTTCTGCCTTCTGTTAAGAGCAATATACAGCAGTTCCATCAGCTCCTATAAGGGCAGGCATACTTGAATCAACTCCAAAGAGTGATGAGTTAAGGGTAGACCACCACTTATGGTTATCACGACTAAAGAGCAAGATGTTCTTCAAGCTCTCATTAAAAGCTCTCTCAGCTTTCTCATAGACAAACTGAGATTGATTTCTGAACTCAATGAAATTATGTCACAAAAAGTCCGATCAACTTCCTCCATAAATAATAAACTTCTTGTTTTTCATGGTAGTCAAGCTTACATGTGTCATTAAACCATGTTTATCTTTAAAACAAAACTTGAGGATTTTGGAAGGCATTCTCCTCTCGATAATAACCTCAAGGTGATCTTTTAAACATTCAGTGATAGTCAGACTTATATAAATATCACTCCATCTGAGCTCAATATGATCACAGTGAATACCATCCCAGTTGACCCGAGATTTCAAATATATCTTTCTTGCAAAGCTAACTTCAGGAATAACCTGATCCATCTCCACATTAACCTTAATCACAAAATGTCATATGAACCCACTGGCAAACCTACTCCACATGGCACTATCCATGTTACATCTGTCAATACAAGACAGATGCAAACTGGTGAATCAGTTCATTTATCAGTTGCTCACAACCAGAAATAGTGAAGAAAAATAGAGCAGCAACACCTTGATCATCAGTGGCAGTAATTGAACTCAGCCATTCAGCGTGGTGAGCACTGCAATCACCAACAAAAGTGAAACAAGGTTTTGCAGCCACACTGGTAAACAAGCAGTCATAAATAAAGACATCCAAATCTGGTTTCATATAGCTAGCAAAATATAAAGATTTATTTTTAGTCTTCCAAAGACTTTAATTAACCACCTGTGTTTCATGACATCCACACTCATACATTGGGCTATGAGATGTGGAGAAACTCTCTCTGATCTACAGAGCCATTCCAAGGGCTCTGAAATGGCACTGCGCTTGAGCAAAATGGGATTCTTAAACCCTGGAGTCAATAGTTCTGAAATATGTTGCAAATCAGACAAGAGTTTGAAAACAATTGGGTATATCAAAATTAACAGCAGCAACATCCAAATTCTTTTTATCCTTTTTATAATCCACAGACATTGCTTTGTAAAATATGATATTTCAGTGACCTTTCCTGAGGACCAAAATTAAGTTCAGTATCGTCAGAAAGACGCAACAACATATGAAAGAAAGATAAAGGAATATTTGCGCACTTGTTCTTATCTCCCAGGTAGTGGAAGAGGGCTGGTTTGTAATTCCGTTTTTAATTCAACAAGCAGATTTATAAGCGACGCTGGTCATTATCCTCTCATTATTATTATCCTTAACGAATGTAAAGGACAAGACAAGTAGGCCATAAATCAAACCCCATTATGTAAACAAAATTATATCCAAATTCAATGGGAAAAAGAGGCTATAATAGCTTATTATTTCCTTCAGGACAAAACCTTGACGCACGTCTATGCTTTCGTATATTTGTTACTTCCATAACATTAAAAAGCATTGAATAACTAGAATTACAAAAAAATATTAGCCTGGTAACTATAAATTCAATCTCAAAGTAAACACGTAAAATATGCGCCGAAGTTTCTTCGGCGCAATCGAGTTTTCTTTACAGCATATAATGCTGCATGAGCCGCGGCCCATAAAACTTTCAGCCACGGCCCGGCGGTGGCCTGTCCTACAGCGTTGCCAAACGCACAATCATGGCTAATCAATCTTAAATACAATAAAAACTACTGAGGCTAGAGGGCTACAATTTGGTATGTTTGATGATTGGAGGGTGGATGATCAACATACCAATTTGCAGCCCAGCCATCTAGCCTCAATAGTTTTTAAGATCTGAGGGTGGACAGAAAAGTGCGGACGGACAGACAAAGCCAGCACAGTAGTTTTCTTTTACAGAAAACTAAAAATGTATGTTAGAAAAAACAATCTATCTGCATAACTTTAAAAATAAGCCATAAATTCACCATTGTACATTTTCAGAGCATAATGGAATATTTTTCACATAACCGTAAATGACCCATAAAAATGGGACTGGTGATCATTTTAGCTGCAATGATATTACAGCAGTTTCCAAATGCAAGAAGAATTATTATCATTTAAAAGGATTAAAATTAATCTTAAGAAACGGAAATTGGACCATGGGTACAAGCAGTCTTGCAACACTTTCATTGATTATTTTGGAATAATAATCCATTTAAAAACAAAATGGCACCATGATATCAAAACGAAAAAATTAATTATAAATGTATGGCAATTTGATCTCCATTACGTGACCACGTGGCCCTTAATCAGTTCCTTCCTTCTGTAGGCAAAATTGGATCTAAACCTAAAGGGACATAAAGGCTATTATAAAAGCTCATCATTTCCGTCAGGACAGAACCCTATTGCATGCGTGTACTTCGCTCTTTGTCATCTGTAATGAATAACTATGGTGCCCATATAACTCAATCTCAAAGGGAGAAATTTGTGTTGGGAAGAACAATGGATCCCCATAACCTTAAAAATAAGCCAGAAATTTGCCCTCATCCATTTTCAGACTATCAGGGGTAATATGGAACTCGTGATAATTATAGCAGTCTCCAAATTCAGGCAGAATTACTATTAGTGATAAAATATAAGGACACCTTGGGAAATTACTTTCCATATAAATATATTGATTCTAAATTTTAATTGTAATTGAACGGCTTTGTTGGTTATAGTGTATCTTTATTGAGTTTACTTTAAGATGTGCTTCTAAATAGTGTATCATTATTGAGTTTACTTTAAGATGTGCTTCTAAATATGATGTAAACCTTGTCCCAAATGTCAAATCGTACTACATAAAAAAATTAAAGGTGTTTTAAATTTTTGTGTAAAGTAATCAGTTCACCTAAGGCAAAAATCTATATTAACCTTTATTATTTTTGTTTTGTTGTACTTCGTTAATTTGTAATGTTCGCCTTTTGTGAATATTGTATATTGCGTTTTGAAATAAAAGGAAAACAAATCCGGGCAGAATCACCATCATTGTACATGATTCCAATTAACCATAAGTGACGGAGATTACATTTTGGGTACCTATAATCATGCAAGTCCTCCAAGGAATGTTTTTTATTCGAATTGTACTAACCTTATTAAGTGATAAAACGAATATTATCACCAAATGTCAAATCGTACTACATAAAAAATTAAAGGTGTTTTAAATTATATTGTAATTTGACCTCCATTACGTGACCACGTGGTCCTTAATAAGTTCACCTAAGAGCAAAAAATGTCCATATTTTAGCTCAAAAACCAGGCACCTAGCGCCATCTATTTGAAAATATGTATGACCTTGTACGAACTAGATAATCTAATTTAGAACGTAACGGAAGAAGTCTCTTACAGTTTTGGTTTCGTTGCCTTTTTCTCAGAACCTGTCGAGAATAAGGTTTTATTGATAAATGTTCCAATAAAGTGACATATTTAAAACAAATTTTAGATACAGGAAGAGGAAAAAGACGATCACTTTCGCCCATTTCGTTAATGGTTTCGCACAACGGTAGTTGCCGATTTGAGTTATAAAATGTTCTAGTTTTCCCACCAAAATGAGAGTAAATCTACATGTTTACTTATATATATATGAAAGTATATTACTTTCTAAAAGAAACAAGAATTAGTGTCTAAAATAAATGTATTTAATAATTATTCAAAAATTACAAACAAATTTATGATGAGAAACTTTCTACGCAAAGTGGCGTGACTTTCGCGACAGGGATTCAGTAAACAGGAGAGGTAACTTTTTTTATATTTTTTATACTGGAAATGAAAGCAATTCTTGCATGCAAAACATATGAGTAGCATTTTTCATGTTAATTAAAGAGTTTTGTAATTGGATGAAACCAAGCGAATCAATATACATACTGTTTTAACTCGTCTTTTAAAGTTCGAAAGGTTTGTCATTCTGACGCGCCGTTCGCCAGACCCAGCGCCATCTATTAAAAAATATGTAGATACGTGTACGAACCAGATAACTTTATTTATGACTTAAGTAAAGAAGTCTCTTAGAGTTTTGGTTTCATTGCTTTATTCTTAGAGTCTATCGATGCAAAGGTTTTATTGAGAAAATGTTCTATGTGATGGCGAATTCAAAAGAAATTTTAGATACAGGAGGAGAAAAGAAGACAATCATTTTCGCCTGTTTCGTTAAAGGTCTCGCCTATGGGAGTTACCGAGTTCAGTTATAAAAATTCTAGTTTTCTCAGCAAAGAGAGTATAAATCTATATGTTCATGTATATATACGAAAAGATGTTACTTTTAAAAAAATGGACATTAGTATCTTAATTAAGGAAATGTATTTATTACTTAATCTAAATTACAACCAAATACGATGAAACTTTTCATGTATATCCGACAGGGATTCCGTAAAAGAGGTAACTTTATCAGAAAAATGAAACAGCAATTTTGTATGCAAATCAAATGACTAGCATTTGTTTCTTGAATTAATGAATTTGTAATTGCATCAAGCCAACCGAATCAATGTACATATTGTTTTAACTAGTATTTTAAAGTTGGCAGGGTTTGCCATTCTGAAGCGCCGTTCGACAGACCCAGCGCCATCTGTTCGTAAAAATGTAGAGCCGTGTACGAACTAGATGATTTGATTAATGACGCAAGTAAAAAATTCTCTTATAGAGTTTTGGCTTCATTGCCGTTTTCTCAGAACCTGTCGAGAATAAGGTTTTATTGATAAATGTTCCAATAAAGTGACATATTTAAAACAGGAAGAGAAAAAGATGATCACTTTCGCCCATTTCTGTTTAACGGTAGTTGCCGATTTGAGTTATAAAATTTTTTTCCCACCAAAATGAGAGTAAATCTACATGTTTATTATATATATATATGAAAGTATATTACTTTCTAAAAGAAACAAGAATTAGTGTCTAAAATAAATGTATTTAATAATTATTCAAAAATTACAAACAAATAGCAAAGTGGCGTGATTTGACAGGGATTCAGTAAACAGTTTCTTTTTCAATATTTTATACTGAAATGAAAAATTTTGCATGCAAAACATATGAGTAGCATTTTTCATGTTAATTAAAGAGTTTTGTAATTGGATGAAACCAACCGAATCAATATGCATACTGTTTTAACTCGTCTTTTAAAGTTGGAAGGGTTTGCCATTCTGACGCGCCGTTTGCCAGACCCAGCGCCATCTATTCGAAAATATGTTAGATAACTGTACGAACCAGATAAATTTTTTTATGGCTTAAGTAAAGAAGTCTCTTAGAGTTTTGGTTTCATTGCCTTATTCTTAGAGTCCATCGATGCAAAGGCTTTATTGAGAAAATGTTCTATGTGAGGGCGGATTCAAAAGAAATTTTAGATACAGGAGGAGAAAAGAAGACAATCATTTTCGCCCGTTTCGTTAAAGGTCTTGCCTATCGGGAGTTACCGATTTCAGTTATAAAATATTCTAGTTTTCTCAGCAAAGAGAGTATAAATCTATATGTTCATGTATATATATGAAAAGATGTTACTTAAAAAAATTGGACATTAGTATCTTAAGGAAATGTATTTATTACTCAATAAAAATTACAACCAAATTTACGATGGGAAACACATGAGAGTAACTTTTAAAGGTTTTATTGGGTTTTAACTCGTAATTTAAAGTTGAAAGGTTTCATCCTGACGCGCCGGTTGCCAGACCCAGCGCCATCTGTTCGAAAATATGCAGAGCCGTGTACGAACTAGATGATTTGATTAATGAAGCAAGTAAAGAAGTCTCTTGGAGTTTTGGTTTTCATTGCCGTTTTCTTAGAACACATCGAGAGAAAGGTTTTATTGGGAAAATGTTTCAATGTACTGACATTTTTTAAATGTTCCGATATACTGGCACATTTTAGAACAGGAAGGGAAAAGACGATCACTTTCTCCCTCTTCGTGAACTGTCGCGCACGATCGTAGTTACCGATTTGAGTTATAAAATGCTCTAGTTTTCTCAGTAAAGAGAGTACAAATATATATATTTACTTTATATTATATGAAAGTATATTATTTTTCAAAAGGCATTGACATTAGTATCTAAAGGAAATGTATTTATTGCTTCTTGAAAAATTTACAAACAAATTTATGATGAGAAACATTTCATGTGAGGTGGCGTGACTTCCCCGACAGGGATTCAGTAACCAGGAGAGGTGACTTTTAGTATTATATAGGCCATTCGCCAGACCCAGCGCCATCTATTTGAAAATATGTAGAAACTTGTACGAACTAGATCATTTAATTTATGTCGCCAGTGAAGTAGTCTCTTCGAGTTTTGGTTTTATTGCCTTTTTTTCAGAACCTATCGAGTCAAAGATTTTATTGGGAAATTGTTCCACTATACTGACATATTTTAAAACAAATTTTTGATACAAAAAGTGTAAAGCAGACGATCTCTTTCGCCCATTTCGTTAAAGGTTTCGCACAAAGGTAGTTGCCGATTTGAGTTATAAAATGCTCTAGTTTTCTCAACAAAAGGAGAAAAATCTACATGTTTACTTATATATATGAAAATACATTACTTTTTAAAAGTAACAACCATTAGTGTGTAAAAGAAAAGCATTTCATATTTATTCAAAAATTACAAACAAATTTATGATGAGAAACTTTCTACGTAAAGTGGCGTGACTTTTGCGACAGGAATTCAGTAACCAGGAGAGGCAACTTTTTGTTTTATATTTTTTACTGTAAATTAAAGCAATTCTTGCATGCATATCATATGAGTAGCATTTTTTTTTAAATTAAAGTATTTGCAATTGGATGAAACCAACCGAATCAATATACATATTGTTTTAACTGGTCTTTAAAAGTTGGTAGGGTTTGCCATCCTGACGCCTTTCGCCAGAACCAGCGCCATCTATTCGAAAATATGTAGAGCCGTGTCCGAACTAGATGATTTGATTAATGACGCAAGTAAAAAAGTCTCTTAGAGTTTTGTTTTCATTGGCTTTTTCTCAGAACATATCGAGAGAAAGGTTTTATTGGGAAAAGGTTTCAATATACTGGCATATTTTAAATGTTCTAATATACTGACATATTTTAGAACAGGAAGGGAAAAGACAATCACTTTCTCCCGCTTCGTTAATGGTCTCTCACGACGGTAGTTACCGATTTGAGTTATAAAATGCTCTATTTTTCTCAGTAAAGAAGTACAAATATATATATGTATACTTATATAAATGAAAGTATATTACCTTTCAAAAGAAACAGACATTAGTATCTAAAGGAAATATATTTATTACTTCTTAAAAAATTTACAAACAAATTTATGGTGAGTGCCATTCCACGTAAGGTGGCGTGACTTCCCCGACAGGGATTCAGTAACCAGGAGAGGTAACTTTTAGTATTATATTTTTTACTGGAAATGAAGGCAATTCTTGCATGCAGATCAAATGAATAGCATGTTGCTCGTAATCTGAAGAATTTGTAGTTGGATGAAGCCAACCGAATCAATATACATAAGGTTTTAACTTGTCTTTTAAATTTGTTTTGGTTTGCCATTCTGACGCGCCGTTCGCCAGACCCAGCGCCATCTATTTGAAAATATGTAGGGACGTGTACGAACTAGACTATTTGATTTATGACGTAAGGGAAGAAATCTCTTAGAGTTTTGGTTTCATTGCCTTTTTCTCAGAACTTGTCGAGAATAAGGATTTGTTGAGAAAAATGTTCCAGTGTAGTGACATATTTTAAATCAAATTTTAGGTACAGGAAGAGTAAAAAAGCAGATGATCACTTTCGCCCATTTCGTTAATGGTCTCGCACGGCGCTAGTTACCGATTTGTGTTATAAAATGCTCTAGTTTTCACAACAAAAGGAGAATAAATCTTTATGTTTACTCATACATATGAAAGTATATTAATTTTTAAAAGTAATGGACATTAGTGTCTAGAGAAAATGTATTTAATACTTATTCAAGAATAACAAATAAATTTACGATGAGAAACCTTTTATGTAAAGTGGCGTGACTTCCTCGACAGGGATTCGGTAACCAGGAGAGGTAACTTTTTATTTTATATTTTTTACTTGAAGTGAAAGCAATTTGTAGGGTTGACCATTCTGACGCCTCTCATCAGATTTGATAATAGATGGCCCTAGTAGTTCTGTTTCCAGCAAAAATATGGAAAATTCCTCTTACTGCAAGGAACTGATTTTGGCCCATGTGGGCACATAAAGTGAACCAGTTTACAACATTTTTTTTAAATTCTAGTTTTGATGTAGAAGTCTGATTTACTATTTCATTATTTCATACGTTTTAAGGGCTTAATAAGATGAATGGATTTTGAATAAAAAATATGCAATGCAGATTTTGCAAGATTGCAGATATTAAGTCATACTTCCAGTGTAATCCAGTACTGCCACACTGTCCAGTGCCAGAGGTCTTTTATGTTTTATACTGCAAGGCTGTTATGCTGCTGAAAATTACTTTTCCCAATAGCCTCAACACATAATACTTTTCCAAGCAACCGTTTCTGCCTAAATATACTCATTTTATGTGGGTTAGTTTCATTGTTTATCTAAATGTTAAGGATGGATACCATGGAACATTTTCCCCTAGAATTTAGTGCTTTTTTCTAAAAAGTCTTCTTAAAATATAAACTCGGATGCAGATTTATTTCAAGGGAACAGAGAGAGTGATTCATTGGAAATTATTTGTCACCATAACTGCCTGGGTCATTGACCTCAAACGGGACAGAGAGAGAGAGAGAGAAAGAGAGAGATCCAGCACACAATATATCTCTATGACCAATGTCCCTGGTAAGAAATTATATATCTGAAAAAATATAAAGCATTTTATATAAAGATTCATATTTAATAACCTCGACCAGCTGTCACATCCTTATTACGTTACGCTCCCTTGGTTATCGGTGACCTTATGCATCGGTGTAATTGGGCATGGACATGGGCATCCTTGGGTATCCCTGCCTGTTAGCACTTGGTCATTGCCCACCTTAGGTATCAGTGCCTTTAGGGATCAGTTCCCTTGGGCATTTGTGCAATTGGGAGTCGGCACCCTTGGCTTGTCTGTCTTTTGGCATCTTAACCCTTAGGCTTTGACCATTTTGGGCATCGGCGCCCTTGAGTATCAGTATCCTTAGGATCAGTACCCCTAGGTGCCCTTGGGCATCGGCGCCCCTGGGCATCAGTGCCCCTAGTATTTGGCACTTTATGAAACGGCGATAATTTGAATACAGGTATATCCTAAAAAAATTTTATTTGGATACTTGATGATTTTATTCATATTAATTCAAGACCAATTATTTTCACAAATTTTCGTTCCGTTCAGAATTCTTTCTCAGACAAAGCCATAATTACATGAAATTGTTCTAAGCTTTGCAGGAATACGCAATAAAATATTTAGAAGCTATCAATGTCCATTTAGGGAAGTAAGTAACTTCTGTTCAGGTTGTTTAATTTAAATCAGAGGGCTTCCTTTCATCTAGTCATACTCTCATTTTTTAAAAAATATACAGTAACACTTTCAATAGTTTTCGTTCACCAAACGGTTGTTGCTATCGTATTTAAAGGAAACTACCTCTATTTTAACTTGGGTCAGGATGGCAAACCATGACGACTTTGAAAACCGGGGAAAAACAGTAATTATGTTAATTCGCTGGCTTCATCCATGTTAATTCGATGGCTTTATCCACGATGCGACTTCTCTAGTATTGAAATATACCTTATTTCTATAGCTCTCTTATATGAATTGCTTTTATTTCCGATGAAAAATATGAAACCAAACGTTACAACTCCTACTCATGTTGGCAGCCATGGATCCTTTGTCGGGAAGAGCTCGCCGCGTGACATTTAACCGTTTCTCGTCGTGATTTTTGCTTAATGTTTTGAATAAGTATTAAATGCTTTTTTCTGTAGAATATAATCTCTAATACTTTTTGAAAGTATAAAAATAACACTTATATGCTGAAACATACAGATTTATGGACCCTTTGTTGAGAAAATTACAACATTTATCTCACAAATCGGTAACATTTATTTGAAGCAAGACCAATAACGAAGCGGGCGAAAATGATCGTCTTGCATACCCATCCGGTATCTTAAATTCCTTTTAAAATTGTCAATACTTAGGAACCTTTTTCGAATGAGACATTGACCCCGATATGCTCTGATGAAAAACAGCAAAAATATCTGAGAGCCTTATTCCCTCTCGTTAAATAGAGCCTTGTTCCCTCTCGTTAAATATCATATCGTACAATTCGTACAACGATTTCCTGTTTTGCCGGTGGCGTCATGTGTACGGTAGCGAGCTTTCCCCGACAGGGACTCTGTAACTTGGAGAAGTAACTATTTGTTTCACATATTTTGACTTGAAATGAAAGCATTCCGTGCTTGTGAACTATAGAAATAACATTTCTTTGACTATTTATGGAAGTCGTAATTCGATAAAGCCAAGCGAATTAACATAATTACTGGTTTTACTTATCTTTTCAAATCGTCAGGGTTTGCCATCCTGACGTTGATTCCAAAGGTGACAATAGATGGCCCTAGTAGTTCTTATTTCGGCAAAAATATGGAAAATTCCTTTTCCTGCAAGGAACTGATTTCGGCCCACGTGGTTACATAATGGGAAACAGTATAATATGTTTTTAATTAATTTAGATTCTGATTTAGAGGAACGATTTACGATTCACCATTTGATTATTTCATTCGTTTCAGGCGCTTAATAAGGTGAATGGATTATTAATATAAAAAAAAATAGACAAACGTGGTTTTGCAATATTGCAGATAGCAGTAGTCATTCTCCCAATGCAATCGAAGACTGCTGAAAATTTACCTTTTTTCCGAACTTAAAGTAATTAACTAACGTTAATAAAGATTTTTATTGTTATTAATCTTGACTGATTAAGGCCCACGTGGTCGGTCGACTTATGGGGATCAAATCACAATAAATGTTCAATTTATCTTTAATTTTGATGTAGGGCTGTAATTTATAATTTAATATTTTAAACAGTTTTTAAGCCCTTGATAAGATGAAAGGATTTATAATAGAAAATTGTTAACGAAGGTTTTGCAAGATTACAGGTACCCATAGTCTTCTGTTACTTAAGAGCCAAATTACATCTTTAAAAATAATGATGATTCTACCTGTGTTTGATGAATTCTGTAATATCATTACAGCTTCAATGATCACGAGTCCTTTATTTAAAATGAAGTGGAAAGAAACTTTGCGTGATAGTCTGAAAACGTAAGAGAATGAATTTGGGTCTTATTTTTATGGTTAGCGAGATACATTAGTCTTCCTAACACATATTTATAACTAGGAGACTGAATTCTTTCTCTCGATCCAGTTATTCAATGCTCTTTGAGCCCAAGCAAATGACACAGACATGTCTAAGCATGTAAATGCATCGGGAGTCTATCCTGAAGGAAATTGCAAGCTATTATAGCCCCTATTTCGCTTTGGATTTAGATCCAGTCTCGTTCACATAGGAAGGTTTGATTTATAACATACTTGTTACATCCTGCATATTCATCTCGTAAGCTATACTACAAGCCCACAGCCCTGAAATTTCATTTTCATGTTTACATAAGTTTCTGTGCCAGTCTTATTGTCTTGATTCCAAACTTTTTTGTTATTGTTGAAATCAATAAGTGAAAACATTTCCGGCGCTTGGTCTTCAAGACCTAAATTTCATAATCAATCAATCAACCAGTAAGTGAAAACTGAATTGCTAGATGGTTAAATGCGTGCAACCAGTATGGAAGTATGTTGTTGAGATAATTCAATTCAGGTGCCTTAAATTAAAGCAATCTCAGATAATAATGAATAATAATAAGAAGTTGAAGACCAGTGTAATTTATAAATTTGCATGTTGAAAAAGGAATTGCAGATCTCTCGCACTCATTTGCCTTGTACACATTACCTCTCCCCTGCTAATGGCCATACTGTGTGCCACAGGAACTATCATGCTATCTCCCAGCAATTTTAGAGAGAGAGGAACAATTGATGCCATGAAAGCAGAAATCATTTGCTGTGAGCGATGATCTAGACAGAGAACAACTACGGCAGATGCAATGAAAATGATATACACAGTCAATATCAACATGCAGATATCCACCAAATATGTACCTTCTCCTGCAGGAAAATATAAAATGGTTACGAGCGATGACGTGTACGAGCGTTAAATGGAAAAGTGGATTAGTGCTTAAAGATGGTTTAGCCATGTGGAGAGAATGGAGAATAATTTGTTGGGGAAGTTAGGGGATAATTTCTGATTGTTTAAAGAAGGAGGAGAGGAAGATCCACAAGATGCTTGAAAGGTGAGCAGAAGAAATATTGTGCCGGTAGGGGGATAGTGCCATCAGTGCACATCACGCAGTGCCCTGTAGGCATTACTTAAAGTTCTTTGCAGCGTCCCTTTGGCCCCTAGCTGCAACCCCTTTCATTCCTTTTACTGTACCTCCATTCATATTATCTTTCTTCCATCTTGCTATCCACTCTCTCCTGACAATTGTTTCATAGTGCAACTGCGAGGTTTTTCTCCTGTTACACCTTTATAACATTTCTACTGTCAATTTCCGTTTCAACGCTGAATGACCCCATAGGTCCCAGCACCTGGCTTTTGGCCAAAATTCTATATTCTATATTCCATTCCAAGAAGTATTGGAAATGAATGGCATAATGGTCGATTGTTCCCTCCTATGGCCCATCTTCAACTTAGAGTAAATAATCCGGATTTTCATCTTGTATTTTTGTAATGTGTCTTGACGTCAATATTGACTAAACCTCTGCATATATGAATTTCATTTCTCCTTGAACGCAGCTGTTCAGAGTTGCTTCCTACAGTGAATAGGCAAAAGTAGCTGAGTCATTAGTCTCTGCGATCGTACTGCAGCTCAATATGAATAAAAGTAGTGGGCAACCAATATTATATATATATATATATGTGTGTGTGTGTGTGCGTGTGTATATACAAGAAAAAGAGAGAAAGAGAGAGAGAGAGATAGAGTATCTTACATACTAAATACTGTGCATATTGATTTGTAATAGACACAATTTCCTCTTAACTTCTCGATTTTTATCATACTTTTTAGATACATTTGTCGTTACAAAGCCAAAGATCCAAATGAAGAAACCCCGACGCCCGTAGTAGGATTCGAACTTGCATCCGTTATATCAGAATGAGGATAGCCTTAACCAGTTTGTGAGAATTCCTTCATTTGGATCTTTGGCTTTCCAAAAAAATGTGAAGCAATCGAGAAGTTTGGATATCATCGTTGCTGATGATATATATGTATATATATATATATATATATATATATATATATATATATATATATATATATATATATATATATATATTATATATATATATATATATATAGCGCCAAAATATAGAAACTCTTCTCCTTCCCTGCTTTGGGTTGGTTTGAACCTTTGAAGGTCGGGGTAATAGGGGCTCAGAGAAAATATATAGTTTGGGGACAGTAAATATACAGGAAAGAAAATCGTTTTCTATGATATACCTGGGTCAGGACATCGCCCCCACCCCTTTAGGTATATCTCCCTCATAGCCAAGCAGTCACGCCTCTGCGGGGTTGCTGCGTGCCCTCCTCTTCGTGGATCACCTGTGTGCCCCGTGTTCCATTCCACGTGGCCTTAGAAGACTGCAAAGGGGATTAGTCTTATATTAAACGGCGGCCTTTCATCATCCTTTTGTGGAATGAACTTTGGAGATTACCATTTGTCCACGCTCCCACACGTGTCGGCAGAAGACGTCGTCATCCCTGCGCCTACAAATGTGGTAATGTACCCAAAACGAGTTGCTAGTCACGATTACTTAGCCCTTTTGCATTTATTAATCTCTGGGCCTATAACTTTGTGTTCCCTGATATTCCTGGTTGCCAGGCCCACGTGTTCACAGCTTCTTTCCTCTGAGTCACAAGTAATCGGGGGAGTCCAGCCTTCAGTGCACCCCCGAGTAATTCAATCCCCAAATTCCAGCACTGTAACGTGGGTCCAAATATCGTTTCAGAAAGACTGGTATCCTTGGTCCGTGTTCCTGGGCATCTGTAATTTACCGTATTTTAGTTATTTTTCCTTTTGGCTATGTCATTTTTATAGTTTCGTAGTGGTCCGTGTACTTCTTTTTTGTTTGTGTTTTATATGGTATCTTACAAGGCCATTTTCGAGTAAAGTAATAATTGTGGAGTCATAAGATCCACCTGCACCAGGAAACATATAAAAATATATATACATTTATATATCTATATCTCATCACCTGTCACCTCTATATTATATTATATCATCCTTTGTGGAATGACTTCATTGGGCACGGGTGTCTTAGTCAGCATACCCTTAGGAATCTGTGGCCCTTGGCATCTCAGCCTCTGGGTATCACTGCTCTTGTGAACTGGTGCCCTTAGGCATCTGTACCTTAGGGCATGTCATTTCTTAGTCGTGGTGCTGCTGGGTATTGGTGCTTTTGGGCGTCAGCACCCTTAAACATTGTTGCCATTGTGTGTCATTGCCCTCGGGCACTGGTGCACTTGGGTATCAGTACTTTAGAGCATCTTGGTTCTTAGGCGTAGTGTTCTGGGTATTTGTGCCATTGAGCATCTCGGATCTTAGACAATGGCAATGCTTGGTATTAGTGCCCATGGGATTAGTGGCCTTGAGCGTGTCTGCAATTTGGCATCAGAACCCTTGGTATCAGCATCCTTTGCATTGGCACCCTTGTGCATCTAAGCACTAGGGCATGGGTGCCCTTTGGCATCAGTAAACTTGGCCGTCAGTAACTTCAGGCTTCTCAACTCTTAGACAATGGCAATGCTTGGTATCTGTGCCCTTGGCCACCAGTACCCTTGGGCATCAGCACCATTGGCATTGACACCTTCGTGCATCTAAGCAAGTAGTCACGGTACCCTTTGGAATCAGTGCCCTTGGGCGTCTGTAACTTTGGTCATCTCAGGTCTTAGACAAGGGCATAGCTTGGTATCCATGCCCATGAGCATTCTGCAATTGTGTATCAGCACCCTTGGCATTGGCACCCTTGTGCATTTAAGCAGTTAGTCATGGGTGCCCTTTGTCATCAGTGCCCTTGGACGTTCGGCACTCTTTGGGTATTTTTGCATTGTGGCATCTCAATCCTTTGGGCATCAGTGCCCTGGGGCATTGGCGCCCTTGGGCATCCACATTCTTTGGTTATCGTCACCCTTGGGCATCATTGGGCATAGGCGTCTAAGGACATATTATGAGCAGTTGCACTATGAAACAATTGTTAGAGAGGGTGGAGAGTCAGGTGGAAGAAAGTGAATATGAACGGAGGTACAGTAAAAGGAATGAAAGAGGTTGCAGCTAGGCTTTAGTAATGCCTACAGTGCACCACGTGAGGAGCACTTTTGGCACTAACCCCCTACGGAGACGATGTCCTTGAGCATCTCTGTCTTTCGCTTACCCTCATCTTCAATTTTCAAAGAACTATTTTGATATATATATATATATATATATATATATATATATATATATATATATATATATATATATATATATATATATATATATATATAATTGGATTGTTACTCATGGTGAATTCAGTCCTGTAAATTTGAGATCATTTGTTTTTAAATATTGTTCGTTCTGTTCAGGATCCTTTCAATAATAAAACCTTTAGTTCATATGAAGGTTAATATGCTTTGCAGGCTTCTGCTAGGTATTGTTTTTTCTTTTATTTCAAAACACAATATACAATATTTACAAAAGATGAACATTACAAACTAACGAAGTACGACAAAAAAAGGTTAACATGGATTCCTTACACTAACACAAAAAGTGACAAGGTTTACAATATATTTAGGAGCACATCTTAAAGAAAACACAATAAAGATACACTATAACCAACGAAGCCATTCAATTACAATTAAAATTTACCATTAATATAATTATATGGAAAGTAATTCCCCAAGGTGACCTTACATTTTATCATTAACAACTGTCTCCCTATTTTCCATTTTTGATCTTATTAATTCAAATCAAATTTCCATATCATTTGTTTAGAAGAGGCCAATGTTCGGTTGTTTATATTCACAGTTAGAGTAAAATTTATGAAGTCTTCAAGTCTTAGGGTTGCCTATAAATAAACAGTGGTACCGTAGGGGGTTAGTGCCGTCAGTGTACCTCATGCGGTGCACTGTAGGCATTACTTAAGGTTCTTTTCAGCGTGCCTTCGACCCCTAGCTGCAACCAGTTTCGTTCCATTTACTGTACCTCCTTTCATACTCTTTTTCTTCCATCTTACTTTCCACTCTCTCCTAACAGTTGATTCATAGTGCAACTGCGAGGTTTTACTGTCAATTTCCTTTTCAGCGCTGAATGACCTCATAGGTCCCAGTGCTTGGCCTTTGGCCTAAATTCTATACTCAATTCAATCCATAAAGCAGTGAAATTGAGATAGTCATATTGCTTTGGCGGTTTTCCGAGAAATGATTTCACGTCAAGGGAAATGAATTACAATATATTTTTCATTCGTTTTTTATTCTGATGTAGGGGTTCGATATAGCATTTGGGGATTGCATTTGTTTAACGCGCTTAATAAGATGAATGCGTTTCGAATAAAAAAAAATCGAAGGAGATTTTGCAAGATTACAGTTGCCCATAATATAATCTCGATTAGTTATGACTGACTTTAAATGTGTAAAATTATGTCGATTGATCCTGCAATAGCTGACTGCCGTCATACCATAACAACCAAAATGATCAAAGGTTCCTTATTTTGGGGTCAATTACAGTTGCGAGAACAAATTTTACGTGATAGTCTGAAGAAGCACAAGGGTGAATCTGTTTCATTTTTAAGGTTATGGGCTACTTTGGCTTGTTATCAACGCGTCACCTACTCCGAGGTGCTAGTACTAAACACCGCATGGTAATTGTAAAGTAGACGGCCGTACGAAGATGTCGTTTATTAATATATTAATTTGTCGACTACGCAATATAGAAATGGGTGTATATAATACTTTGGGGGGCTAGTACTAAACACGGCGTCCCAGAGAGCTTCTGCCATTTTTAGTACTAGCACCTCGGAGCAGGTGACGCGTAGATAACAAGCTGAAGTAGCACCCATTGTTCTTCTTACGATATCTTCATCACTTGTAGACTGAAGATATGGACAATGGCGCAATATTCTGATGCCCTATGTAATTGTTCAGTGCTTTCAAGTTCATAGCAATCACGCAAATTCGTTCAATCACATGTATTTGAACCAGGGTTCTGTCCTGATGAAAATTAAGAGCTATTATATCCTTTATTTCCCTTTGGAGTTACATTCAGTTTTCTCTTCACACGGAGGTTTTATCAATGATCTGCTTGTCCTGTTAGTTCCTCGTTGGTCGAGTGGGTTCCGTTCTCAGCTGGCACTGCTGGCCGCAAGTTCGAATCTCCGACCGACCAATGAAGAATAAGAGGAATTTATTTCTGTTGATAGAAATTCATTTCTCGCTATAATGTGATTCGGATTCCACAATAAGCTGTAGGTCCCGTTGCTAGGTAAACAATTGGTTCTTAGCCACGTAAAATAAATCT
This sequence comes from Macrobrachium rosenbergii, assembly GCF_040412425.1. Lineage (NCBI taxonomy): Eukaryota > Metazoa > Arthropoda > Malacostraca > Decapoda > Palaemonidae > Macrobrachium > Macrobrachium rosenbergii. The sequence goes on along the minus strand of NC_089767.1, from coordinate 17,506,207 downwards.
AATCCTTCGGGCCCGCCCTAGGAGAGCTGTTAATCAGCTGTGGTCTGGTTAAACTAAGGTATACTTTTTTAAACCTTGTCCTGTCCTTCCCTTCCACTGCTTAGGTTTTACGGCAAGACCATCCCTAGGGGGGGCGTCAACAATTTCCAGGGGACGCGTGAGCCCTATGGAAAAATGAAAAATTCTAAAATTATATTCGTTATTCTCTTAACAAGAGTCGCTAAGAAGCAGCGTCAAGTATCTCACTAATTCATTCCCACAAGAATAAAAACGCCTCTTCTCTTTCTCTTTTTTTTTCATTTGCCTTTATATGTGGGAGAGAATTTTACTCTTAGATGGAAGGGGGGTTGTGGAGGGAAGGACCAACTCTTAGAGGGGGCGTAGTAACAAAAAGGTTAAGAGCCAGTGACCTATACAGTGTTAAGTTCCTCGTTGGGAGAGTCGGTAGAGTTGTGGGCTAGCACTCGCTAGGCCCGAGTTCGAGTCTCCGGCCTGCTAATGAAGAATTAGAGGAATTTATTTCTGGTGATAGAAATTCATTTCTCGCTATAATGTGGTTCGGATTCCACAATAAGCTGTGGGTCCCGTTGCTAAGTAACCAATTGGTTCTTAGCCACTTAAAACAAGTCTAATCCTTCTGGCCAGCCCTCTCTAGGAGAGCTGTTAATCAGCTCAGTGGTCTGGTAAAATTAAGGTATAATTAACTTTATACGGTGTTATTCCCTAATTTCCAACGTTTCTGCAACAGGCCTCGAAATCGAGAAGTGAAAACATTAAAAAGTAATTGCTAGATAACACACTGCTTGCAACCACTGTTAGCATCGCTAATAAATTTCTTGTTGAAAAGGGATTGCAGATCTGTCGACGTCATCTGCGTTGTACATTACTCCACCCCTGCAGATGCCCATCATATGCCCTGGACACTATCATACTATTTCCAGATACTGTGGAAAGATGAATAACTGATGACCTGAAGCAGAAATCATCTACAGTGAGCCAGGATTTAGACGGATGGAGGCTAAATCAGATAGAAACGCTACTCAAAAGCCAATCATTAC